>NC_135773.1:11994155-12055468 GCF_028453695.1 Augochlora pura | reverse complement strand
CCGACTCCCACGGATTGAGACGTAAGACTAGAGGGGTGGCCCCGTACGGGGAACCCGGACCGGGTCAAAAGTCATCCTCGATGGAAGACAGGCACCGCGAAGACAATGGACCAAGCGGCGAACCGTGTGATTAATGATTCGATCGCGTACGCCGCGTATGTCGTTCGACTTCGATCCACCGTTTAATTGATTTTTCGAATGTCTTCCTGATGCTGTTTAGTACGGTGCAGTGTTTCCCAATCTTTTTTGAAGCGTTATCTACCAACCCATACATCAATCATCTCAATGTACAAGCATAAAGGTAAACAGAGTTCTGATTTTACGTGGTTTGGCCACTTGGTCAGCACGAGTTTCTTCTTATGTATAATTTGTTATTATTTAACCACGTGCTTTATCATGCTATGTAAACAGGAAATATTAGGTTGGTGCATATGAAATGTCGGATGTTTACGTAAATATATAAAACTGTATATCTTTTTTCAAAAGCTGTTGATTTAATCAAAATATGCCTCGTTTGCTTTACTACACCCTTTTCAACAAGATATCAATACAGAAATGCCAGTCTTAAACAAATTCTGATCTTTCGAATCAATAAACTCTGATATGGAATATTTCAGAGTGTCTTCATTTATATACTATTTAGCCCGCAAAAGCTCGGGCAGATTTCGAGCAGTTTTAGGACGGTGTTGCCATTATACGTTGCTCGGCTGAGGAATGTGACAGCGACCTGTCATAAATAATGTCGGGATTAAGAGAAATAGAATGAACTCCAGCATGAAAAACGTAAACACTTGAGTTTTTCTTCTCTGACGTCAGCTCTCCTATGTTGCCAGTAGGTTCGCCCTCGACGCGTGGCTGTTCTATTACAAACCGCGCGAAACATGTTGACCAGCTCAGCGCTTGCATTTTACCGCATTTTCGTAACTTCCCCTCTACCTCTCGGACGTTAGAGACCCTTAGCGGACGGCTGGCGGATATATCCGCCCAAGCTTGTTTACCGTTCCGGACGGCTGGCGGATATATCCGCCCAAAATCCTGCGCGCTCAAATACTCGTCGTCCACAGCGACGCTCGCCCGTCGAGCGCTATAAATCGAAATAAATCTTCTGGCTTGTAGTATTTCTATCTTATGCGATAAAGTGGTCTTATGCGTAACATTTTATTAGGTTGATACATATGAATACTATATACTATTTATCCTGCATGAATACTATATACTATTTAGCCCGTAAAAACTGTCCTAAATGTTTAAAATAGCGAAAGTCGCTCGGCGAAAGATCTATATTTTATAAAAATTTATATTTTACGTCATTTAATTTCGTAATTGTTTTTTACGACGTATGCGTAGTTTTTGTGGGCTAAACAGTATGTAAATGGAGACCGTCTGAAAAATTCCATACTACAGTTTATTGATCTGAAAAATCAGAATTTCTTGAAGACAGACATTTAT
The DNA here is from genome assembly GCF_028453695.1 of Augochlora pura. Classification (NCBI taxonomy): domain Eukaryota; kingdom Metazoa; phylum Arthropoda; class Insecta; order Hymenoptera; family Halictidae; genus Augochlora; species Augochlora pura. The sequence continues at coordinate 12,054,019 of NC_135773.1, read as the reverse complement.
GAATTAAACTCGCGTTGGGAAAAGTGTATTGAAACAAATGGGGCACATTTTGATTAAATTAATAGCTTTTGAAAAATGATATGCAGTTTTATATACTCGCTTAAAAATCCGACATTTCATATGCACCAACCTAATAGTTTGATTGATCGCGTAAAGAAAAGAAAATATTAATAATATTATTTATTGTTCGTCCAATTCGATTAAATTAGGTCACCCAAAATTTATTGACTCAAGAAATGCTTGGACCTTTTGGACTATCCTAAAATCATCTATACACTGATAATTCAAGAAAACATGTCGAAAACATCTAAATAGTATCCTGTAAATGAGCTCATTCTAATATATTATATGTAATATAACAGCACCGTGCTATGTCGTGCTGCCCAAATTAAGTAGGAAGCAATTGAACTGTTCTCGATCGTACAACAATGAACACACTTTTGAAAATCGCCTTCGCTATATTTTCTTGCACGCCAATTGAATCTCCTGTTTTATCATGCTTACGGTTTTATGGAGCTATGAAGGCCGATAAAATGATAATAAGATGGCCGCGGTTAATAGTATCTGAAACACTGGACCGCGAGTAGAACGATCCCCCCGGCACGAAGATAAAATTCATAAAACACTCGCGTTTAATTATTAAATCCCGTCTCCGCCGCGTAAACGCGTATCGTTTATCGCACGTCATTTATTATCGGGCTGCGAATTTTAACGCCGGCCGTAACCGCGCCGCGCTAAATAAAACCATTCGCCGTGGAAATAATGTTCTGCCTAATTCCTGGTTGCACGGATAGGGCCATAAAGAGATAAATTTACATAAGCATCGCTCGTTCTTTATTACCAGTTACTTAACGTACGGAGCGCGCCGTAACAGAAAGACCGCCGTTCTCAGTCGTGCCCGGCATTCTTTTTACGTTAACCCAGTTCGCTTTAATGCTCCTGTTCAATTTTTCTTGCCGGACCTGTCGGTCCCCCGTGTGCCACGACAGTTGCGTCACGCACACCTCGAATCTCCCTCGTCACCGCGAGGAACAATTCTCGCGCGGCCGCGACACGACGCCGAGCGGAGCGGCGGCTGTCCGCTCGCACGCGACTCGATCGCGCGGAGAAAGTACGCGCGAGTAACGACCCTCCTCGCCGGCATTCGGCATTCGGCATTCGGCATTCGGCTTCGCGCCGACGAGAGGAGATTTACTCGCGTGTACGCCGGTTTTGTCGCTCGTTTGTTTTTAAAGGAACGCCGCGTACACCGACCGCCGTTGTAGTTAGTTTGTCGGTGGATTACTCCCGGTGCGCAGGGGTTACGATATTTATACGGCAAAGATCCAGTCGGGTGCACTTTAAAGGCTAGGTATTAAATCAGCACGGCTTATTCTATAATCAGCGGCCGGAATTGTTCGGGCATTTTATCGGATTAGTTGATGAAACGACGCGGTGTCAGTCCGATCGTCGTGCCGGTGTCACGCGCGTTACCGTGACTATGCTCTTCGCGGCAATTGAAGCGTTGCGCTTAATCTCTTATTTCAAATGTTCGATTTCGTATTGTCCACTTTGGAATTGTTGAAGTTGTGGCAACTCTTTTATAGGAAATAACTAAATCCTTAATTCAAAATTAAATTATAATAAAAATATCGTTATTTATAAGAAGAAACATATGTTAGTCAACATCAGAGGTTCGTGGGTATAATTTGAATAAAAAAGAAGATGAAATAAAAATGAACTGAGAAGACTAACGTTGCAAGAAACAACCAAATAACAGTGCAAGAGATGGATTTTACAAACCAATTTAGTAAATCCCAGTGATGTCGCACGTAATTATCCAATTATTGATCCATAATTGCGAAAAGACGCTGATGCTAAAATTCTTCTCAATGCTCAGAAACAAAAAAAATATTACGCCACTTATTATCACGTTTCCGTCGAACGCGGTGCTATTTTTCTTACGTAAAAAACCATCTACACCATCAAATTCCTCAATTTCGCAATTAGTACAGTAATTTCAGGACTCGGTCTCGCCTCATCATCAATTCGACTGTTGGCTAAATTTCTTGCGAAAGGCCGGAGATAACCTTGAACCGCACAATTAAGTAAAAAAAAGGGACCACCTATGTTACTTAATCTACTCTACGAAATAAAACGTCCTCGTCGCCGTCGTTCGCAACCACCATTCATCACAGAAATCTTATCGAATGAAGCATATCTTTTGTCGCAAACTATTAGTACAATCCCGCAGCGCTGCGTCCTCGAAACCAGAATTCTTTTTTCTCGGCCGTAGAACCGAGACCTTGGTAGATAAAAGACAAAGTTTATCGATCACTGAGCACGAGACCGCTAAAAATGGAATCAACGTGCCAGCGGTTACCGTGCTCGTCCGTTTCCCTTGGACTCCAGGGTTACTCTCCGGCGGCGCTTCTCCAAGTTCATTGCTCGCCGATCGAAAACGATCGCAACTTTTTTCTTCCGTCGCGCGTCGGCTCGACGCCGTCAAAAAAGGCTTTAGCGTTCCGTTTCTCGCCGGTGCGACGTTAATTAGTCACGCGGGTACGACGAAGTCGTAAACTAAACCATTTGACGGCAGGTTACCCTATAGATCTGTCACATCTGTCATACAGACGCATTCAGCTGACGCAACGAGGCATCGAACAATCGTACATAGAACACCCACTGAGCCGGCTCGGTTACATCACACAGCCTACCGGTCGGGTCCCAACTGCTCGAACTTCAGCCACGTCGTTTTCCGCCGCGGCGAAACCGTCGCGTCGATTCCACGCGCGTGTATATGCGCCGAACACGGGCACGCAAGTATAGACGCTGGATCGCGCGCGTGGCCGTATTCCGGCCGTCCGGCCGACGCGACGCGACGCGACGCGATAGAAAGTGAAAATAACTTCTCCGTTTAAGCGCAGACACTCGGCTTTCCTCGTTCCGGAAGTGATCCGCGGCGAGGCCAATTAGAGACGTCTGTCCACCGCGGGAGGATTCCTCGGTCTGACTCTTCATTAGCACCGAGAGCAGCCCGGTAAGTTCAAGGCCGGCTCATTCGGTGCCGAGATGAAGCGAGAGAGCGAGAGAGAGAGAGAGAGAGAGAGAGCCGGCCGGCGCGGCTCGGGCTCTGCCTTCGAACAGGCCAGTACCTTTCCATTTCAGTCGGCGCGCACCGCTACCGCGGGCATCATCATCATTATCATCATCATTATCTGCAGCAGTTTAGTCGTCACCCATTTACGCACGCCAATCGCGTGCGAGTGCGCGGGGCACGCGGTCCGGACGCGGCGACCAAAGGAAAACTTTGATCCGCTAAGTGTCCGGGTGCCAGCGTCGCGGGGTGACGTGAACACCTTATACTGTCATAAATCATCGGCGAGATCGTTTCCAGTGCTTCTTGTCGCTCCGGGAGTAATAGGTCAGGTGCTGTTCTTCGTTACTGACCGCGCTGTTTTCCAGCGGCGAGAGGTCGGAGAGCATTGGGTTGATCATTAACCCTTTTATGCGCAAAAAGAAAAACCAAATATCGGAACACGTATCGAGCAGATTCACTGCGTGTTGTTCCGTTCGTTTTGCTCTTTCAACCGTCCTACGGTGTTCAGATAAACTTACGCTAATGATGCTCGGCTCTAAACTACACTGTAACACGATGTTTGCAAGCTCTTATATGAAAGGGGTACAACAAGCAACTGTGGAAGCACAAAAGAAATTTCGATAAGGTCGTTCGATGAGATTAACCCCTTGCACTACGATTTCTTTCACGGCGCCGATGATAAATCGAGACATTGTGAACGGGTTAACAGAAGCAAAGCTAACCCCGCTGCGCTGTTGCGGTCCTTTTATTCACATTTTCTTTACCCTTTAAAGTTTGAACTATGTTACTGTTACCTCATGAATAAAGATTTCCATTTTTCAGAGAAAAGTATATTTTCGTTTAATCTATTTTGCATATAACGACATCTCTGTTACGGCTAGAAATAATTGAAAAAGAATGAACACTATGCCCACGATTACAATTGTTCGCAAGAAGATATAATAACTTTGACATCATTTCGCAGCTTCACTTTATACTTCAGATATTTATTAGATTGCCGATCTTTACACAAAATAAAAGGCATAAAACTGGAGTAGAATAAAAATGTATTCCTCCTTCTAATTTTTCGCTTTCGAGTTTTTATTTTCAAAACTGCTAAAAGTATAATTGTTACCATTTTATATCCATAGAATTCGCTAACATAAAGCATATCAAATTGAAATATTAAAAGTTCGCAAACCTATTTCCAATTTAGAATTAAAATATTCTCGATTACAAAGGGTTAACAATTGGAACGGATCGAAAGTACTTAAAGGATTCATGTAAAATTGTGTTTCCCTTAGCCGAGAATACCCGAGAATAATCGGATGGGAATAGTTCGCTCAAAGTAGTCTGTCGAGGCATGTAGACCAACGAAAAGTCTGAGAGGACAAAGACCCGCAATCCGGCGACGTTGCACAACAAAAGTGATCCCCGACACGTAACACCTTCCCCGAGACATTCCGCACCGAAGTCGGCGATGTTCAGTGGAACAGAACCGGCGTGTCGTTTCGCAACAAACGTCGATCGAGCAGTGTGTAACGCGGGGTGTTTTTCTCTTCCCGGTTTTACGCGTAACACGACGATTTTTCCCGATGGACGACACCAAGGTGCCACATAATGATCCGGCAGCCGCTCATCATCGCGGTCTACGCAATAAGTCTGATCTGTTACGTGGCGCGTCCAATGTGTATCACTCGTCCGTCGTTCATCAGCTAAGAACGAGTGCGGCAGGGGCCTCGTAGCTCGCCTTTAAAGCTCAATTATTTATACGCGGGGCTCGCCCGTTCGCTGATTCGCTCATGCGATGATTACGCCAATCATAATACAAGCCGGGCTGCTAAGAGCCGGGCATTGTGATTGGCCCGTCGCGGATCAGGCTAACTACTCGCAGAAATCAAAGAAAATAGAAACAAGACCGATCCTCAATCACCTGTAATTGTACTGTGTCTGTCCCAGCCGCTACACCCTTGATACTTAGCGATGCACAATTTTCTCTTCGCGGCTCGCTTCTCTGCGTGTCCGTTACCTCGGCTCGACGATCCAGCTGGTTACTTTCGTGTTTACTGCCGTATTTATTAAGGCGACATACGCGTCCTATCACGGATCCAAGGCTATTCCCCTTTCGAGAGCACGCGTGATATTTAGAGGTCTTCGATGCCAGAAGTCGTTCCTTGGTATAATAACTATAATCGATTTAGTGCATGGTAACCTCTACTTTGATATTCGAATATTAATAACAAAAGGCGATGATAACGTCCATATATGGTAGCTCAAGTTCCAAACAAGCACAAGGATATTACAGGACAAGGTGTTAATGGCGGAGAACTCCTAAAGAACAGAATCGGGCAAACAACACCACAATGCGAATGCAAATATCGAAAGGCGTTTTGTAACACGTTCATCTCGTCCTCGGAATTAAGCACATTTCGCTGAATGCAAAATGAATTTCAGTATTCCGCTGTGCAACTTTCTAGAACCAACGGAACCCACTCGCGGCCCATATTCTGTAAACCGCGTCTCCTCCGGTGCTCTCCACGGCCCGCGCTTCAGTCATTTTCTCAGATCATCGCCTACCATTCGATGTCTCAATCCCCGGAGTTAACCAACGCAATCCGTAAATTGTCGGTCGAGTATCATCCTTCGCGGCAACCTTCTCGCACGAGCGAATGAGTTTACGAGACTGTCTCCGCCACCCTCGCGCGTCGAGAGTCCGCGTCGCGCCAAGTATAGCGTTGATCATCGACCCAGCCATCTCTAACAGGTGCCGAAGAGAAGACACTTGCCATGACTTCAATGTAGAAGATGCCCCGCATTTTTCTGCGCATATCTCGAGAGTCTGTTTTACAAGGAGCAATTGGACTAAAACGTGCTATAAAATAAGAAATGTGAGCAATATGATTACGTTAGCGTAACTTATCGATGTCTTTACGAAGTCATCAGATATTGCTGTCTAATCAGAGATGAACCAACGTAGAACTTTTCGACGAACAATCTCCTGCATTCATAAACTAGCATAGTCCTAAGTCAGGAAATAGCATCTGTTCTGACTCTACTGAATTGTCTACGAGTGTGTATTTGAACAAAATTAAACGCGTTATGGTCACCAAAGTGTCTCCTTCCGATCGGCAAAAATTGCGTCCTCTAAGGTAGTAAGGATCTCCGAATATACCACATAACTTATCGATGTCTTTAAAAAGTCTTCAGACATCGTTGTCTCATCAGAGACGAATCAACATAAGACTCTTCGATGAATAATCTTTTACCATTCGTGAACTAACATACTCTATCCTGACTTCATTAAGTTGTCTACGAGTCTGCATTTGAACGAAACTAACCGCGTTACGGTCACCAAAATGTCTCCTACCGATCGGCAAAAATAGCGTCCTCTGAGTTAGTAAGGATCCCCGAATACGCCAGATCCTGTGAAATCGAATTGGTAGCCCGGCAAAGACACAGCGTTAGGCTGCGCTGGTTTTCGGTGTGGGACCTTGACCGAGTGACGTTCTCCAGGCGGCATCGGTGCCGGCAGAGCGGCATGGCAGCGGCTGCGGCAGCGGCTGCGGCAGCGGCAGCGGCGGGAGCAGCAGCAACAACGCGTGCATCAGGAGCAACGAGCACAGGTAACACAGGCGCGGGCAGCATCAGCCTCCTCGCCCGGTGTACCCGCGAGAGAGCATCGGTGCACCAAGCGAGTGCCCGCGGAGCGGCGTGTGTGTATACCTGTTAAAGTCCTTATGTCCGTTGCTTCATCCGTTTCACCGTCCATCCGTGCTGCGTTCGTTCGTCCGTCTGTCTGTCCGTCCGTCCTTACGTCCGTCCGTCCGTCCGTGCATTCTCTCCTGCCTGTCTCTGTCGGGGCCCGGTCCGGTACGTCGGTGGGATAGGACGGAGCCGCGGTGGAAGGAGTAGTAAGCGGCCTACGCAGTATCAAGCTGGGTCCCAGCTTTTATTAGTTCTTCGGCGCTCGGCGGAGAACGGTGCGTGCCGAAGGAGTGGTAGCCCCTAAGTCGCGTCGCAGGTCCGGAATTACCTAACGACCCCGTAATCGGTGCGAGCGAGTCGTCGAAGTGAATTGTACAGGTAGAGAGAGAGAAAGAGAGAGAGAGAGAGAGAGAGAGAGTCGGGCCCACGGGATACTTGATCCTGGTCCGTCGCAGCATCGATACCGAGTTCGATCGGTCCTATTACTTAAAACGAACACGCGTGTGTGCTAGCTACGAAGCAGTGACCTTTCGGGGAACAAGTGTTGCCAGACGGTTCGGATAAAAGTTCGTTTGGTTATCGGCATCGGGAGTGTGGCGCGTGTAACAGCGACGGCTAACAGTGAGCAAGAAAAGCGGCTGGCCGGAGATCAAGGGGATGCTCTTGGCCGATCGATGATAATCGTCGCTAGGACGTCGCGTCGCATCAGGATCGGGCGCAAGGTGTTCGTCTCGCCGGTCCCACGGGACGAGACACCCGGCTGCCCCGGTGGCGGTGACAGTTGCTGTACGTGAGAGTGTTTTGTTCGGTAGAACCACACGAGCCGGGTCCTCTCTCCCTCGATTCCTCCTTCGATCCTCTTCTTGCTGGTACGTCGCGGTCAAGGGGGATATCCTTAAAGAGCGCACCAGAGGCACTACCGATCGGAATGCTACCGTGCCAGTGAAGGTAAATTGAATTCTGAAATTCGAACGGGTCTACCATTTGCCGGGTGCGTTGCCTTTGCGTTGCCTTTGCGCTGCCATTGCGCGCGCGCGCGCGGACTAATGCGTGACAACCTCGTCCCGGTGACGGATCGCCGTCTCGGACGAGTCCCTTCGCCGGCAAAGGCAAGGCGGATTGACTCGTCGTTGACGGTCGATCGTCTACCATTTATCTCGCCGCGGAATAACCGTGATCCTCGACCGCTGTGACGGGAAGTGGCGCGTTCAAGGAGATCGGCCGCGAACAGGTGTCATCTTTGAGGGATCGGGGGCAAGACTGGCCGGCCAGCTTCCGGTAGATCCCGACGTGATCGTATTTGCCGCTTCTTCCTTTAAAAGTGTAGTGCAACCGAACGTCGTTCGGTCGTTGTGTTACGTAAAAGTTTGTTGCTCGAGCTGCTTCTGTGTCCGCGAGGCCTTCGGGAACAAGGCTGCGAACCACCGAGTGTTTGCGATTAGACTGACCGATGATGATGTGCGAAACACGTGAGAGACGATCCGCTAACGAGGTTGCAAATTGCCTCAGCGCCGGCCGACTAGATTTTCTTCCTCCCTCGAAGAACGTACACCGTTTTCCCTTTCCCCCGCCCCGCGTGTCACGTTGCCGCGCGTTGCCGTACGTTTCACCGGCACGGGTTGACTGACAAATCACGCTTATAATGAAATCACTGTAATTATCGCGGCCGCGGCGGGACACGGGACATCCAACACGCGACATCGCTCGCGTCCGCCACCGTCAAACGGTCCGGCAACGGGAAACGTTAATCGAAAGGGAAATGACTTTCGTTGCGACTAGATTAGAGACGGGAACGCGCGACTTACTCCACCGGTAGATTGGATCTCGTCGACGATAGGGAAACCAGAAATCGTCCCGCTCGCTCGAGCGATCAATTAACGCGCTTTAACCGACCCTTTAATCAGCTGTCCGCGAGAACGAACGCTGACGCGATCGGACGCTGCTACGAAACGTTCTCGGCCTGGGATACTTCGATCATTCGAACGGACACGTGATCGTCGGACAGGGGTGAATTATTCTGTTGCTTTTTTTACTCGTTTTACCTAGAGAGAACGTTTTTCCCAAGTACGTTTGTACATCGATTTGCAAGTACTCATCGCTGCGTCGCGACGCTAAGGGAGTTAATTGTTTGCCTGATGCTAGTGACAACAAGTGATTTTGTTAACACGGTTTAGAGTTCAGCGTATTTTTGTAAATACGTTCAGATGAAATTTCTAACAAAAATACGAAAGTAAGAGATTTTTCGAATCGTCGTATTCATTTTGCGAAAAGCTCCGCCCTTTGACGTGAACTAAAATTTCTGAATTTAATCACTGTGCAGGTTGTTATATAAATTTCCATCATGATCTAATTATTCGTTATATAGTAAAAAGAATGAAAAAATATTGCAGGATGTTCGGGCAAATTTTATGCGACAAAATTGTAGGATAATATAAAATGGAAGGAAAATTGAAAGTATTCCAGGACGCCAATGTATTATATTAAATAGACGAAGAACGAGCATTTCACTTTGTTTCTCTTCCTTGCAATCCGCTCAGGTGATTGTTATCTCGCGTAAAGATCCGCAGCCTGATCGCAGCTAATCAAATGATACGGTCGGTTCGTAAATTGTAAAAGGACTGTTTGGAAATCACTCTTCCTCGATCAGCTACACCGAACCGGTATAATGAATTGCGATATCCGTATTTGCAAAAATTGTCCGAGGCACGCGAAATGACCGCGATAAAATGCCCAGATACTATTGGCACGGAACAAGTTTCCTTTACCCTCGCTGGAACGACCCTGTGCGCGATTAAAAATTGATTTGTGAAAAATCGGGACGTGCCTAGTCGTTCGCGAGTCGTTTATAAATAAATTAAGCGGGGCCCGGCTTTTATGGAGCGAGTATTGGAAAAGTCTCGCGGAGAAAACGAGGAGTATAAACGGAATGGAAATGGGGGTAGAGGCTCCGGACGCGTTCGGTTCGGATAAAAATTCGGGGCCGATGTTGACGCGCAATAAAAGGGCCACGTGGAGCTTGACACAGTTACGAGGCACGTCGTCGTCCTGTTTCAGCGTCCTTCTCGACACGTCCCTCGTTAAGTCCAGAAATAGACGCCGGCGAGGGCTTATGAACAGCTCAATCCTTTTGCTTCTCTTTTCTCCCTTTCTTCTGCTCGCTCTTTTGTTTCGCCTGTCCGCTCGCAGCGAGCTTCGCGGAATGAAGATCGCGCCTCGATCTGACGTGCGAATCCCCGCGGCTCACCCGTGACCGAATCCCTCGTCTTTTATTGCGCCGGGGATACGGCGTCGCGACGCGGACCGTCCCCGCGAAAACTCGGTGAATGGAAGAACCGCCGGCCGTGAATTAATCGTCGCCCGTGGCCGGGTCTGTTCCGACCCGAACGTAAAACTAGAATAAACACCCTATCAAGAGAGGATGCTTTCAATTTGTTACGTACCATTTGTCGTGTCTACTTGTTGACAAACTTGACAATAAATTTTGTTATTTCAGATCTTTTGAAACTTATAGTTTTCACGTAGTTCAGTATTTTTATTTATATCGGTTATTTATATTTATTACCTTGTTATTCGTTTTTTAATTTGAATGAGTATATTAGTTGATTATTTCCCGGTACATTATTAATAAAGAAGCGCAGCTGGTAATTGTTGTCGAATTTTTTTTAAAATTTAAAATGTTTCGTTAGACTAATACAGACCGTTTAGAAAAACACATTTATAGAATATACCTTAAGATATCCTAAAAAGTAGCAGATTAATGTATTAATAGATAAATCCTTCGTGATCGATTTTGAGAAATCATCTCGAGGTCTTATAAAAACCACTGCCCCGGATCTAATTAGTTCGATAAGCCGAGAGTCTCGCGAGCCGCGAACGTATAAAATTTCGCGGCGCATTAATATTGTATTCATACCCACACATGGACGTAATTATTTCAGGATCGCACAAATTATAGCACCACGGACCCGGTCTTTTCCTGTCGCAAAAAACGTCCGAGTTCGTTTGCTGCGCGAATCCATTTCCACTCGAATCCCGCAGCCGTCGCCGAAGAATGTAAATAACATTATCACGAGCGTGTCGTAAACATTCAAAATTCAGATTCCGCGGCGGACCTGCCGTTGACCATAGGATCTCCATACTCGTATTTCGAAACGACATGTTTTCGTTGATAGCCGCGCGTAACGAGGACTTTTCAAGAACAGTTACGACGTCCGCGGCAATTTATTAACCAGCTTCGATATTACACCGTGAAACGCGGCAGGTAAATTGGTGCACGGTGTAATGCCCTAAAACGAGTAACGAGATTAAAAAAAAAAAAAAAAAGAAACAAGCTCCCTCGAATCTTCATGGCGATCTTATTGTTTCGCCTCGGTATCGGGAACGTTTATATAGTCGCGTCATAAATAATCGAGGAAAAATTGTCCGCGGTATCGCATGCGCCTTATTCGAAAACCAAACTCTTTTTGCAATCTGTCTTCGCTGGCCGTGAGTCGCTTAAAAAACCTTTCGTTTCTTTGCTTTTCGGTTTCGCTCGTTATTTTGTCGCGTTTTTGCATGCGCGTGCTATATCATTATTTATTGAATAAATGCGCGGAGGAGCGCCGGAATCATGCATAAGTATTTATAATTCCAAGTTGCCTTCCTTACATCTTCATGTGCCAAAAGCATTGATTTGATTTAATCAATGTGACAATTCCTGAAAATGTTCACCTCCAATCTTGTGTATAATGAAGTAATACAAGATTAGATATAAAATATATTTTATTTTTCTGACGTATATGTATACATAGATGTAACTGATTAACTCGATATAAAATTACTATGTATTGCAAATATTGACACTTATATGGAAAAACAATTTACCAAAAATATTTTAAATGCTTATTTCATATGTTAAATAAATAGATTACGAATTTTATACAATCATGACAAAAAGTATTATAATTTAAGTCAGAAAAATTAGATTAAACTAAAAATCTTGAAATATTTTCTGAACTTATTAAAATTATTATCACAAGATAAAAAGCTTGTTCTTGGTCCCTACGTTCTACAGTTGATGCAAAGAATGTTTATTTCGCATAAAAATCCACAGCAATAATTTAAAAAATATTTATAGCACGCATTTACTTGCAAGACCTATAAGAAAATGTTTAAGGTGACAGTAAGAATTGAGAATTACGTGATTCAGAACTTCAATAGTGATCATATTTTTATTTGAATTTCCTATCGCAGTATAATATACTTGTCACGGCTTCGTTCGCGTTCGCGCGATTCATACATCGACCATTTTTCCTTCAATTGCCCGCCATTTTTCTTCGACGATATTAAAGAAACAGCCGCCGGGATACCGACGGGTTGCTCCAGGCGCGAACCCGCGATTTTATCATTGAATCATTGAATGGACGGGCCGCGGCGGCCGGCTGAACAATAAAACAGGCAGGGGAAGGTGCTAAATATTTACGGGAGACACGTGACTGTTTATTGCGCCGAAGTCGCGGTCGAAGAACGCTAGGGAATCATATCGTACATTCTTGTGACGCTGCTTTATTGTCGGTATTCTTGATTGCCGCGCGGGAAAGCTTGCTCACCCTTCGAGCACCCTGCAAAATTGACTTTGCTAGTCGTTTCAAATCTCTGATGACGCTAATATCATCTATACGTTGACATACCAGTGATCATTGAATAATAAGTACACCGCGGAATTTCGCATAGGCATTTATTCCCATTTTGAATAACTTCAACAATTGCTTTTTCTTCAATTGATTTTTGAACAGTTATTTTTTCAACAATTGTTTTTCAACAATTGTTTGCAATTTAGAAGTTTATTAATAACGTAATTGTTAATGATTCTATTATTACTTCCTTCTGTTTCATCCATTAATTTATGCGACAAACACATAAAATTCACAGACAACTTTGAATAAGATAATTTTCCTGAAACTAGCTCCGCTTTGATGCTTGTATGATTTAGCAGGGAATGTATTATTTATAAGAGAAAATGCAGATAAATATAACACAGTCGCACGTTTTCTCTTCCTCGTAATTAAATTCGTCCCAATTTAGCAATACTTGTACCTTACGGAAATTCTAATTGAATGATAATCTTGTGTCATGTTTCTTTGCAGACGCTATAGTTTCGTGTTACAGTCCGACGCCTCGAACTGAGCCATTCTCACAGCATATTCTTGTTCTTCGTAAAAGGTGTCGCTCCAGATTCAGTAATTGCCGCTAGAATTCAACATCGTGTTATTGTTCTACAAATGTTGTTGCATCAAATCCTTCTCCTTTTAACTCGTATCCTCGTGGAATATTGCTAATGTTTTTAATTGTCAAACGATGCGTGCAAACGCCTTCGATACTTCGCAAAAAAGTAATCTTCGCGATCGTCCAAAATGATTCGCCAGCGATTAATTAACAAAGGCACGGCGATCGTAAACAAAGGGCAATTCGAGGCAGCTAAATATTTTCGCACCGTTTCCCGCCATAAAACCGCTCGCCTCGATTCTTTCTCGCTATTCGCGTCTTAGAGTCACGCTTTTTATTGCCCGCCTTGTCTGACCTCATCGTCGGAAACGCTCGCCTCCGCCTTAAAAAGAACGCTTCTTTATCCCCCCTCTACCACCCCCCCCCCCAAACGCCAAAAAAAGTTGGCTCAATTGTGTCTCCCGAAATTCAATCCCATGTTTACAGCTAGGCGTATCGCCGAGTATACGCGAAGCATCTCGGGTTCCAGCGATTAGGATAGGGGATAGAGGGATGTTGACGATCCGGTCCGGTCGAAAATCCCAGATTCTTCGGGAACGGGAAAACGAGAAAAAAAAGGATGGAAACACGTTGTCATTGGGTTTATGGCGACCGGCCAACGCTCTGACAGTTCGAGAACCATCGTTGGCAGAAGGCCTCTCTCTCTCTTGCAAGGATTCGTTCGCCTAATATGGTCGCACGGACTTAAAATCCTTCGGCGATATCTGTGGCCACGGCCATAAGTTACTGGCGACTTATTAATTAGTATTTAAAGTGAAAATGTTTCAAATATGAGATTTCTCGAAAATATCTCCTTAATTTTGTAGGTACTTAGACGTATTATTTAACAGTATTTTATAAATATATTCTCGAAATGTACCTTGAATAGAAAAAATAATATTTATAGCAACCCTTCTTTGCTTGTGCAATGAACTCTTGGAATAGTGAGTTAGAAGAAATAAGAACAGAAATAACAGCACAATTTATAATATCTATAAACTCATAATAAATAATTGCATTCTCCTAGAATATTTTTTTCTTGGCAGATACATTTGTTAAATGCAGCATTTTCACTATATTATAAACAATTCTTACATCTGCTGTATTATATTTTTTTCGATTCATTTTCATTCCAGTGTACTCTAGCAGACCCTTACTAGCATCTAACATTGTCTCTGGCAATACACAGGCATCTACAATGTCCTATAGCAATTGTCAGTCATCCTATCTTTCACCATATTCGTACTATCCTCATATGAAGCAAATGTTTCCGTATATTAACTATTTAACTCGAAAAATTCCTTCAGCCTCCGCTAAACCGTTATCAGCATCGCACGCAGTATTACGTCAAACCATATACCCAAACCTGCGGTATTCAGCATTTTCATAACTCTTAGACTCCGGTTCGCCTCTGAGCGCAGCTAGAAAAATGTCCGAATAAGAGGCGGAATGTCCTAGACACGATCCAGGCGGTCGTTAAAGATCTTCCTTGTACGGGCCGTGCCCGCCGATCGCGATCATGCGAATTGTCTCATTTGAAGTTGGCATGCTCGCCCCGTCCCTTCCGCCTAAGGGCTAATAAAGTCGTTGAGCGACAGGGACTTACCCTTTGGTACGTGCTCGAAACGGACGTGTCGCGATTAGATGGCCTTGAGAGATGAAGGAGAGACGAGGTCACCGCTGCTCCTTCGAAGGGCGACCGAGATCCCTCGCGGATACTCGGGAAACGCGCGGTGAATCTGAAATCACGCGCGACGGATCCCATACGGTCTCTCTCTCTCTCCCTCTCTCTGTCTCTCTGTCTCTCGCTCTATCTCACTCTCCCTCGCTCTCTCTCTCTATCTCACTCTCGGTATATCTCTCTGTCTCTCTGTCGCTCTTTTTCTCCCTGGTTTTGCCTCTTTGGCAGAGCGAAGGTGATTCCGCGGAGAGGATCGAGCTGGCGAGAGTCCTCCTCGCATTCCCGAATGATAATCGGAGGTCGTGTGGGTTTCATTAGCCAGAAGTGCCGCGCCGAACCCGATCCCGACGTCAGCGGTGCTTTCAGAAACGTTTTTACGGAACGGTTGCTCGGTAAAACGGCTGGCTGCAGCCTCGATCGGATCTACATTAACGCTCATAAGTAGACGGACACTTAGTATACGACAGTACGTAAATGTTAATATACCGCGCGAATTAGCGAGTCGCGACAAGGTATCGTCCTTATCTGCTTATTGAAGGAACCTGTTATCGATCCGCGCCATCTTATTGTCCATCCGAAACATTCGCGCGATTGTTACGTTAATCCGTTTATAATCCGTAATAAAGTTTTGTTAAGTGCGATGGCTATGTAATTATTGAACTCAAAAAAGAAAAATAACTATTAGAAAAGTTGAATTTTAGAGTATAATCGAGAAGGAACGTAGAATTTGATTTCAGAAAGAATTGGGGTGAATTTCGATTATAATTGAAAAAAAAGTTCGTGTTTCGCGGCAACTTTAATAAATAAAAGGTGAACATGTATTTGTATTAATATCTCGATATTTTTCGGTACAAGTGTATCACAAACTTCCATAATGCAAGCCGACTCGAATTCAAAGCGGCGCGTACATGCCCACCCCTACTAATTGTAAGGAATAAACGCCCCGCCTCGGATCAATGAAAAATCAAGGCATTGTTCTTTATGAAAAGTCCCATGGACAGTTGAAAACCGCAGCGGACCGTGCAACGAGATCCCGGAGGGTTGCGTTGCGATTAAAGAATCGATAAGAGGATGTACCAACGTCATGCTCGGAATCCGAGATTATAGCTTTGCATGACGCTTTACGAAAGATGGGGTAAAATAAGAAAATACGAGGTAGCTTATCGCACGATCACGAAGTCATTGTCACTATTCCGCACCGTCATCGTCATCCTGGCAACTGTCAATAGACCGTTTGCACGTATCTCGAGCGTCTCATCGGGTTGCATGACGACAATGGGGACCATTATCACCCCGTCGCGTTCATTGCGATCATTGTCGGGGGCACATGCACATGCGCAGCGTCCACGGCGCGGGGAACACAACCGCGTCTTTGTCGCGCGAACACGCGAAAACACTCTTGTCACTGCCCGATCCTGCTTCGATTCGAGAAAAATCCGAGTCGATTTCGAACACACAGTGCCCCAGAAAAAAAAAATCGCAGTCCATTTCCTCCTTTCATCGTTCATCTTCTTGCATTTCATCGTCGTATTAATTTGTAAATTGTGCATGAAAAGAAAACTGTTCGGATATTTGAATCGGTCAATGAATTTGCACGTTCGCTATCGGCACTTCGTATTTATGACAATTTTTATCAGGAACGCATCGATGTTAATTATATCGCTCGTGTAACTTTCGAGTCACCTACCGATTAATTAAAATGAGATTCAGCTGATAGTTGACATCCATAGATTAAATTCAATATTTCTAAGATAGTGAATCCATTGTTTATTCATTTCTAATAGCTGACATTTTCTAATCTCGCGATGTGTCTTTTATAATCGCATAATAATTCGTATTATAGAACGTTATTTAACACTTTACAAAAGTAAAATTTTATTGAATTCTGTAAATTAATTACCCCTAAATTAAACCTTTTGTATTTTCTTATTCATTGTTATATCTTTTCCTAGCTTTAACACATTGGATTGTATTAAATTGGTGCATATGAAATGTCGGATGTTTACGTAAATATAAAAAACTGTACATCTTTTTTCAAAAGCTGTCGATTTAATCAAAATATGTCCCGTTTGCTTTACTGCACCCTTTTCAACAAGATATCAATACAGAAATGCGTGTCTTAAACAAATTCTGATCTCTCGAATTAATAAACTCTGATATGGAATATTTCAGAGTGTCTTCATTTATATACTATGTATTTAGCCCGCAAAAGCTCGGGCAGATTTCGAGCAGTTTTAGGACGGTGTTGCCATTATACGTTGATCGGCTGAGGAATGTGACAGCGACCTGTCATAAATAATGTCGGGATTAAGAGAAATAGAACGGACCCTAGCTTGAAAAACGTAAACACTTGAGTTTTTCTTCTCTGACGTCAGCTCTCCTACGTTGCCAGTAGGTTCGCCCTCGGCGCGTGGCTGTTCCATTACAAACCGCGCGAAGCATGTTGACGACCAGCTCTGCGCTTACATTTCACCGCATTTTCGTAACTTCCCCTCTACCTCTCGGACGTTAGAGATCCTTAGCGGACGGCTGGCGGATATATCCGCCCAAAATACATACTGCGCGCGCTCCAATACCCGTCGTCCACAGCGACGCTCGCCCGTCGAGCGCCGCCGTACGAAGCCACTTCCACTAGAATCTGAAATAAATCTTCTGGCTTATAGTATTTCTATCTTATGCGATAAAGTGCATTTTATTAGGTCGGTGCATATGAATACTATATATGTACTATTTATCCTGTATGAATACCATATACTATTTAACCCGTAAAAACTGTCCTAAATGTTTGAAATAGCGAAAGTCGCTTGGCAAAAGATCTATATTTTATAAAAATTTATATTTTACTTCATTTAATTTCGCAATTGTTTTGTACGACGTATGCGTAGTTTTTGTGGGCTAAACAATATGTAAATGGAGACAGTCTGTAAAATTCCATACTACAGTTTATTGATCCGAAAAATCAGAATTTCTTGAAGACAGACATTTATGAATTAAACTCGCGTTGGGAAAAGTGTATTGAAACAAATGGGGCACATTTTGATTAAATTTATAGCTTTTGAGAAAAGATATGTAGTTTTATATATTCGCTTAAAAATCCAACATTTCATATGCATCAACCTAATAGTTTCCAAAGATATGCACGAATTTTCTCAGTCGAGTCTATGTTACCATTTTATTTTATTGAGCAACGAAATTTTATTGATTTTTTGTTTTATTAATTAGAACGTGAACCAATAAATTCGTATAATATTTCTAATATTTTCTAAGGAAAAGTATGTTGCTGATAGCGAACGAGAAACCAACGTGCATTTCTCTCCCAAAAGAATTTCCTACAAATAAATCACGTCAAAATGGTAGAAAATTGCCCGGTTAGAATGAAAAATAACTTCCAAGAATGTTTCCTCAGCAAGTCATTATCTAGAAATAAAATGGAGCACTTATCGCTAGCACAGAAAACATTTTCCAACTTTCATGTTTCTCATAGCGAAAGAGATGATGACAAAGTTTCCTAGCCATTTAGCTGTGTATGACATCAAATAACGTTACGTTCAATACACCTATGTTACTATCTCAATAAAAAATTACTTGCATATTATGTTCGTACAATTCAGGTATTTTAAACATAAAAAGCTAATAATTCTCTAAAAATTAGATCACTGCTCTTAATTATACCTTATGTTGTTAAAACTTATCTATTAATTAAGCATTGACAATTCGTATGCCAGAATTGAATGTGATCGAAATTAAACAAGATCACTGCAAAGAGGGTAAACGTAATGATTTTTTAATCGCACAATTTAGTATCAATGCAGCACCAAAATTCAGTAATCTGAATTTCTATATTTTCGTTCACCCTGTACATGTATAAATGCACACACGCTTCTAGGCACAGCACATAAGAGAGCAAAAGTCACAGCTACATTATGTAAAAACTGTATCTGAAATTTGTAAATAATATACAAATATATTATAAATTTATCAATAAACTCCGAATGAATAGCACCACGATAATCGAAAACAAAAAACAGATTCTGCGTTTCCGTTCATTTTTAAAGCAATATTCCAAAGATTATTGGCTAATTTGCATGAGGTACCCATAAACCAAAGATGGGCAAACAGTAATCCGATCGATAATTAACAATTATAACTCGTTAGTTATTATAACTAATTTATAATAATTCATAAGAATTAACGACTTACAATCGTTAACCATCAAACGAATTACTTTTTGCCCAATTATTATAAATTAGTTATAATAACGACCGAGTTATAATCGTCAATCATTAATCAGATTACTTTTTTCTCAACTCTCCCATAAACTCGTGTTTCACCGCCAGTTATGGGCGAGTTTCATTAACGTAGAGTCATTCGAAACCTGCACAAGAAGTTTCAAAAAATTTAGAGATGTAAAAATGAAGGCAAATGCACTTGAGGTCGACCGACATAAACAGCTTATGTAAATAAATTCTCCGACGATTGATGGATCGTAATCAATCTCTTACGTAACAATCGAGTACAGTATTGCCACGTGTAATTCACATAAAAAATTATGTCGACACACGAATGACACGAGAGTGACATTATTATGAGAAATTCCGAGTACTTTTTTTCCATACAGTGAGTCACGAAAGTACCCGAAGACCGTAAAATTGCAATTGGTTGAGATGATAAAAAATCTAAAATATGTTTTTCCAATTTATTATATATCTGTGTCTTAGGAAACTTGCTTTAAATGTTCATTTCAAAATAGAAACATTGTATATAAAACACAAATGCCAATTATTCCATATTATGGATAATGAAAATTTTGCTTCGGAACACCAATTATTCGAATAAATATATTTTTACAATGACTATCTGATATATGACGATCTATAATATTATTTTTCACATTAATTTTTCTATTCTTCATCTAATTTTTATTTAATTATTTGTGCTACTGTTTCAAGAAAAAGAGATATCACAATTAAGTGATATTTCGTATTAGATACTTCTACCTTAGAGGCTCAAATAAAAGAATTGAAAAAACATAATCTTTTCATAAACCCCACCTACCGCAATTTTGGACAATTCTAGTCCAGTAAACTAATCCGTCTAACGTCTCAAAAAAAAATTGCGATCGCTTCGCTTTCGGGTACCTTAGCGACTGACTGTAAGATAACGCGAGCGTGAATCCGAAAATCTGCTCGACTCGGTGGATCTGTTATACTAAGAGCGCAGCTTTGCTTGGCTTACAGGTTGGTTGGTGATCGGGTCTAGCGGTGTGATCGGGAAGAGTGAAGTCGAGGGGAGCGATAGAGCGAAAAGCTTGACGCAATTAGAGGCCGGGTGTTGTGAGACGGAGTCGGTTTGTCGTGGGTAGCGAGAGGTGAGAGGGTGCCGAACGAGAGAAGGAGAAAAGCGAAAAAAAGGGGGGAGAGGTGTGTTATGGTTGGGAGGAAAAGGCCGGAAAGATGCTCGAGGTTCAGCGCTCGGACTTTTTAAGAGAGGAGGAAGCCTCCAACGCCCCCATCGACGATTTACTACCCCCCGACTCGACCGGGGCTTCCGTCTCCGGGTGGAAGCCCGCTGAGAGAACCGTCTCCTTCAATCGAGACGTCCACGTCAAGAGGATCGGTGAGTCCAGGCAATCACACCATATGAGCAAAGAACATCCGCGAATGCTACAGCGAGAGCGAGAGAGAGAGAGAAAGAGAGAGAGAGCGCGCGAACGAGAAATAGAGAACGCCGAGCCAGGTTTATTATCGTTGCTTGACTTTCGCGGTTCTTGCCTCCGTTCCGTGGAAAATTGACCGAGGTATGCTTCCCCCTTGTTCGTATCTAACGATATTTGAGCACGTTTATCGTATCATTTGTACCTTCTTGTTTTAATGTCGCTCCGTTCGCGTTCGCGGAAGCGGCCAAAGTGATTGAGATTGGAATGGGAACCGTCGGTGCGGTAAGAATATAATTTTCCTTTCATAGACTTCGCGATGATTGCTCTACGGCCAAAAAGAATTTAATTATTTTCTTTTGCTTGTCGATTTACATTCCGGGTTTCACAATTATACAAAACATAAAGCGTTTTTTGCTGCCGGCTATTAAATAGATTTATTCGTGCACGCGCTGCTGGAAAAATTCGCACTCTCACTTTGATTGCTCCCTGCTGCTAGTATTAACCAAGGATAGTAAACGTGGTTGTTAGCTCGCGTTTCCGGAGATTCGTTGAAATATAAAGAATATATAATTAAATAGGATAAAGGGGCTAGTTACCGTGTTGACGGACTTCGAGAATCTTTTTACTAAAAATTTCTTTAGCAATTTAATTAACGTTTCTTACGAACCGAGAGGTACATTTCAAAATATTTTTCAATTGATAATCTTTTAAATGTACTTTAAATGACTTTTATATGTAACATAGATAATTTGAGACATCAGAGAATATTTTATACTAAACTGCAATGAAATTTAAACTAAAAATAATTCAAATATATAATCACTGTTTCGTTTCCGTGTAATTTCAATTCACGAAAAAATTGAAATAATTTCTGTAACATTGACTTCCATCTTTTATATGTCTAACTTTGACAAATTCTGATAAATACTTAGCAAATAAATATTCTATAAATATAGACTTAATTATGCTTGCAAATGGCCAAAAAATTGTCTATACTGCGGTAACTAGCTCCACTACAGTAAATAAAATATCGATTCAATATTTCTCAATCATTTTACTTGCATTAAATTTTTGTAATCCTGAAAATTCTTCACAATAAATAAAATTCCATAAAAATCGTTTTTTGAAACTTTAAAAAGAGAAAGTCGAAACTATAGCTAAGAAATTTAAATTTTGCGAGTTCGTTTTGCAACAACTTTTCGCAATGCCATGAGAACGGTGCTACAGTTCGAGTATCATGCCTCTTCGGTCGAACCGGCGACCTCGAGAGAGGAGAAAATGCGAGATTACGAGAACGATTGCAACGAAGACACCGCGGTCTTGTGTTCCAGAAAAAATATGGCCAGGTCCTAGAGCGATCTCAGATTATGAAAATTATTTGTACCGGGGGCCTCTAGTTTCGCACCGAGAATCTCGCGCTGTCAGATCTGGATCTGAGAAACTCCCAGCTTCAGAAAAATTATCAGAAATCTTCGCGCTGGCGAGATACTTAGCATACAAAGTCCGGCGGGGCTGCGTTCGCGACGACAAAATTACTCGAAAATTCTTGTTCGTGATCTTTATCAATGTTCCTAGTATAAATTCTTTTAAAGACCGCTATACTGTTGGAACAATTTTTATTGGAACGTATAGATTAATAATATTTACATTTATATATGTTATATATTGTTTAAGTTGATATTTAAATAATATACGTACAGTATATATACTTCTACTCATACATATATATTCAATGTTGACTAATTTATAAAATTGTAGAAAAATTATAATTTATAAACGATTAACTTTATCGCAATAAATTTACAAACTTGTTAAGGAATTTATTTCATATATAGCAATTTAAATAAGACAGTAAATCCTTTAAAAAATTGATAATCATTTTCGTTTCATAGAAAATTGTTCGAAATCTTTATTAAGATGTTAAAAGAACGGATTTGTTTCGTTGAAATGTAATGATTTTTGCCAGAGTGCATCGGACGATACCGTGCCACGTGCTTCCGTAAGGCACGCGTGCTTTCCATTAGAAACAATACCGGCGTGTCGGTAGACGCGAGGAAACACCTGTTGCGCCAATAAGCGGAAAGTCAAGCAACGATGTCGGTTCGCGATGTGTTCCGCTTAACTTCTATCTAACTGTTCCAAGCTCGAGCTCTCGACACCGATGTATAACACATTTAATCAAGGCCCAGCCAGCCGCTGACTAACGGCACGAACGATCGTTGCGCTCTCGCGCTCGCCTCGATCGATCTTTTCCCCCTTTGTGTGTAATCATTAATAACGTATCAGTAATACCATTAATTGTTGTCTGTTTAATATCCGCTGATCTTGTAACAATAACTCAAGGAAACGCGGCCGGAGCGCACCGATGGCCTTGACCTCGAAGCCACCGGACGCGCTCCGTTCGACTTCCAAGTTCGCCGATTTTTCGTCGCATCTCCAATTCGTCTTAATTCCGTGCTCTTTGTTTCTCGATTACTGTGATACGTGGGCTCGTTACGGTAATGGTGTGTGCGCGCTGGACTCAGCCAATTCCTCTTTCACCGCAAGCTTAATTATATTAATTACCATTAATTGTCCGTCTCCTCTCACCACGAGCCAAGCGATTCACGCGTCCTCGAACGACCCACGTGTGTGTCCCACCGTTAATCACGGTGGCTTTGCTTGCCATATCGTCGATAAACCGCGGAACGTCATGCAAATCCAATAGAAATTGAAATTGATTCGTTAAATCTGTAATTATTGAAGACGTTCCGCGGTCTAGTCGTCACTTAACACGCGTATTAACACCGGTACTACTGCGTCAACATCATTAATTTCTGATCCTCCATTTCGTAATTAATGAAATCTTAACGTTCTTGACAAGTCCTGGAAAAATTAGCCATAAATTCATTTACTGCTTTAATTTCTTTTGTAATTGTTCTCAGATCAAATTAACTTATTATTTAACAATTTTTCTAGAATATGAAATTCCACCTCTTAGTGTCAAGTACTTTTCTCTTTTTCATATTAACACTCGAACTGCCTTCATGCCCACTCAGTGCATAAATATTATTTTTTAATTATCTAGTTTCTAATCATTTTAATTTCTGTACGTGTAACATTAATGTCTACAGAAAACTAATTAACTATAGAAACAAGAATTCCAAATATATTCAATTCTATTTTTGTAAAAATGAATCGCCGTTTGAGTGTTAAAATAACGATTGATCTGCTAAGATGATGAACTACGAGGCTACTGAATGCAAATGAAGCAGACTAATAAAAAAGTAAAGGAATAAACTATTTGCATAGTCCAACACGTTGACAGTAGTTCCAGTGTTAAGTATTAAGCATGGTCGACTAACGGAGACAATCCAGATCTTGATAATTCGTTGCTTCACCGTATCCACGATGCAGCAACGCTTAAAGATTCATCGAATCATTCGAATATCCGTGTATCCTAGTACATGGATAACTCAACGAAAGTAAGTGGCATCTCAAGTACATTTATACAATTTCAGTCGAAGCCGCAGCTGCGTTACGTGGATCGTAGCTGTGCACGCTGCGTGGGAAAGTGAAAACTCTTATGAATTACGCTGACAATGACGACAGCAGTTTGTCACTCCCGGAAACAGACCTGTTGTATACCAATGACCGCTTCCTAACTTTCCTATTTTCATGCAGGAACATTTCATAGCGATGCAGGCATTAATTATGCATTGTTTTACCTGGAAGTTCACTGAGATCGTGGAGTCTGCGTTGGAAAGCAGAGACCATGATTCCACGTGCATAGTCTGGGAGAGCGTCATACGAATAAATATTTATTAAAAATATTTATTTAAATTGTCGCAGATATATCTTTTTTTATAATAGATATGTAGTCATTATTAATTATTCGTTTTGAATAATCATATTTATTTTATTCTATCTATTAGTGTTCTGGCAGCTGTAAATTGCGCGAGAATTTCTTTAAAAGCAGCATCTCGGCTAATAGAATTCATCGGCGTTTGCACAAGATACGCCACTTCTAAAAATTCGAAGTGTTATTGCGCGAGCGAACGCGTGCGATTTTCCCATCGCCGGGACGGATGTTAATAGTCGCGACGCAAGTAGCGAACGCGTTGATTTGAAATCGATTAGCCAAGGCTGGGCGGTGGGATTGCGACGCGAAGGGAACGTCGGCGGACGACGGTGCCTGGTCAGTGATACAGTGATGCAATAATATCTGGCGAGCACCGGCTTCGGAAAATTAATGGCCACTAAACTGAAGCAACTATCCGAAGTCCCTGGCCGGCGTTTGTATTACTTTATAGTTGGCATCCGCTGAGTTTACGATCGTCAGCCAGTGTAGTTGGCCGCGATTGTTAGTTTCTTCGGGCCGGGCGAAAAGACCGGCGCGCCGGCAGGGAACGGCGCGGCGCGGCACGGCCGGCAGCCAAAGACAAGGAAATTAGCAGGGACGAGGAGTTAGTGTCTCGACGGTTAGGCCTCTAATGGCATCGGCTAATAACGCCGTGTGCGAGGCGAACGGTTTTCGAGCGCGGGGACGCGCGACGCGGCCACCGTCGACTTCGTCTTCATCTTCGTCCGGCTCCGTCGTCGTCGTCGTCGTCGTCGTCGTCGTATTCTTCTTGGCGGCCGGCCAGGCTTTCGCCGCTGTCCATTGACGCGAGGCCGTTCATTTTTTTCATTATCGAGCCAAGGAGATTGTCAAGGTCGAATGTCAAGATTGCGAATGAATGGTCAGCGAACCCATCATCCATTCACTTTTTGCTCGTGACGCCGCGGCACGATCTTCGCCGCGTCGATTCACCGTAGACGTCCACCTATAGAGGAGTGACAGAGAACGAGAGGAAGTCGATGGGGGACAAGGAGAGAAACATAGGGAAAAAATTGACAATCCTCTCTACCGGAGAAAATCGCTTTGACATCGAGGTAATCGACCGGACACGCGTAATTAAATTCGTTAATCCGTCATCGAGCCGATGCTCGCAGTCTCTCTCGTTTCTGTCGCGTCGCGAGCACAGTTTGCCGAGAAAATATTTTCTGTCTGATACGTTCACATTGTATTATGTTCTCGTCTAGAGTTGATTCAGCGAAGTAATGCACGACGGCGTGCATAATAACAGATTCCAAGTTATTTTTACATTGTTACTAATAATTATACGAAAACCAATTCCTACTTTTTAGTATTTCTTATACATAAATATACAAACGTGGAATTTAGTTTAATTTTTGTTTAAATACCACTAAAAATGTAAAAGTTACCTTGAGTATACACTGATTAATAGACTGCGAATCTTTATACAAATCCTTATTTTTATAAGTCATTTTACAGAAGTTAGAATTAAAAGAAATTTCCTTTTTCAACGAAACCATTACTAATTATAAACATAAAATAAAAATACTATTGGACGTTGTTACTTTGTATGTTTCTTCTTCTGTCATTAATGCATAAGGATCTGCAGTCTACTAATTAGAATATTTCCACACATAATAGCGCAGTAGAAATAATTTCTTTAAAACGAAAGGAAAAATCGATCCACAAAATTTCATCCCTCAACAATTTACATACATTGGAAATAAACTCTCGTCTTATTCGAACAAATAAAACTGGATTTCTAATACTCGAATGTTATTTTGATCACTTAGAATAAAATTTTATTTTTTTGCCACGACTATTAAAATCAAGAAAGGTTTAATCAATTGATCTACTATTCTTTTTTTTTAACCACAAAAATCGTAGTTCGGAGCAAGGATTTTCTGATCGGTTGCTCGCTATCGGAGATGCGAACGTGAAATTTGTTTGCAAATCCGAGCGGTCATAATACGAGCCGGGTAGGGTTAACGACACTCTGCTAACCAACGCCGGCACCTTGTCTTCCGATCAAGCTGCGTCGCTCCTTTGAATCTCGCGAGCCGAGACTAACCTGGGCAAATTGAATATCGCGCTCTCCTCGCGCTGACAGCGATCGCTCCGAGTCTTCTTGAACTTTAATGATATCCGTCGCTCGTGAACCGCGATGTCTGTATTAATTCGTTTCCTCGTTGCGTCACGCTGATGGTTCTTTAACCTCGCCTGCCTCGAAAAGAATCCATCCTCGACGCGTCTCTTCGTATTTTTTTTCTTCGCTGCGCCCGTATTGTTGGAACGTCAGGTGCACGTTTTGTATACTCTCGGAAGGAGGATCGTAAAGATGAACGATCCTCGACGATCCTGCTGGATCATTTATACGTTATACGACGCGCCGCGTGCAAAGCGACGCGCTTTCGAGTAAACTATAATGCGCGAATATTTACCTATCGCGTAATCCGCTTTTCTTGTTAACGCGATTTTTGACGAACCTGGTATGGAAATGTTGATTTCCAGTGAATTCAGGGAATTCGTAAAAATCCAGTTAACTGTTTTTAACGAATATATTCATCGTGAAGAAATGGTGGTATTTCGCGCGATGACGAGCATACTTGTGTGGCGTAAAAATATCTGTCTGCTTAAATAACTGCTTTTCTGAGAACTAAAATGTATTCGTAAACTCGAAAACATTTCGAATATTCGAAGACCAATACGAAACGAAACGACAAATAGAAAAACGTAAATAATTATTAATTATTATAAATAATTATTACGAAATTATTATTCATCGCTTTTTGCGACACATTTCAGCTACACGCTTTCCAGGCAGGTCGCAACTGGTTGAATGGCTGCTATTAAACGAAAGTTGAACACTAAACCTAAACCAGTTTCGAGCGCGCTACTTTTTTTTTTTCAAATTATCGAAGTTATAAAGATCCATTCATAGTAAATTCTCTTATCCAGCCCGACGCCGTAGTAAAACTCGTGCGGATAAATATGGTCCTGTCATTCTAAAGGGCAACACGTACCACGCTAATCGCCGCTCATGCGCGATAGGTTTAATATGAAAATCGTTCCGCAGTTGAAATTAAGGCATTCTCGAGTTGACAAAGCCGACGACAAAAAAATCGCGTTACATCGAAGGCGATAAAAAGCGCGAGGCCGAATAGCTGTCTTTAAAAACCATCAGAGCTTTGAGCCAGAACGAGATAATAAGT
This sequence comes from Augochlora pura, assembly GCF_028453695.1. Classification (NCBI taxonomy): domain Eukaryota; kingdom Metazoa; phylum Arthropoda; class Insecta; order Hymenoptera; family Halictidae; genus Augochlora; species Augochlora pura. Next base: position 12,026,626 of record NC_135773.1, on the reverse strand, counting down.
TAATAGCTACTATTGTTCGAGCAGATTCGAAGTATTAGAAAATCACGGTGGAGAGTGAAAGAAGAGACGAAGGTTAGAAACCGTGTGAGAGCGCGGGGATGAATGGGATTCAGAATTTCAGTGTACGGAGGAAAAACTGTCGTGTGAGTGATCGTAAAGCCGGCCTCAAAGAGATCCAGACGTATATATATATATATGTTTACACGGAGGTTAGTTGCTCCATAATCCGATTACGAAACTCGTCCACGTTCACCGTCGCGTTACACATCGGGTGCACCGGCTCGGCCGTCCTTTCGGGGTGGGGATTTATGCTTGGAACAAGAGTATGCTGTTGCCAAGAGGGAAGAGACCGACGCGACGCGGTGACCAGCGGCGGAGGAGAGAGGCGCGACGCGGGGAGGTGTGCGCGAGGAGAAGGAGGTAGGCTGGAGGATAAAGAGGGGTGCGTCTTTTACGAAGGCGACTTTGCGCCGCGGTAAAAAGTCTCGGCTCGGACCGGTGCATTAGCGGCTGCACCGTATTTCTTATTATCCCGGAGCGAGGTGTATGCTCCCTAGAGCTATCCCTTTCTCTTTCTGGTCCCGCGGGCAGCTCTAGGCGAGCCGCTCGCCTCCTCCTCGTTCCTCCGACGCCGTCAATGCGGGCGGTCCTGAGCAGTCAGCCTAGTTGGCCGGTGCAGCATTGCGTTCGTGCATGCACCTCGTCCAAGCTTGTTAAGGGCCCCTTGTGTCGTCCGCATTATCCCGCCTGCCGGCGTTTCCTGGATCGTCGCGTGCTCTGCCCGTGGATCGGCCTTAAACCCAAGGCGTGTATCGGTGTGCATAACGGGGTGTAATATGCTCTTGGATTGTGCCAGGATGTTCGTTACTTTGCCAATGAATGGGGAACGGGCACGGTTTCGACGCTCGATTAATACACGAGAGCCTTGAATAGCCTCGTTCGGTCACCCTTAACTGGCGCGCGCAATTGCCCGCCTCTAACTTAAGGGCGCACAGCTGTACTATCGTACTTTCGAAAAATCATTGTTTTCCTTCTTTTTCGCTGACCCGCGGAAACAGTATCTTGACCCTGCGATTACTTTCGCCTCCCCGTTGATTAACGGCGCGTCGTCGTCTTGAATAATTTCCTTAATAAAACCAAGCAACTTCTGGTTCTTGTGTGTCTACGTTTTACTTCAATTTTTAGATTGCAGCAACAGAATAATTGAGTTTGGTTTCGCTTTCAAACCAACTTCTATGTAACAGGAATTTCTACAACGCAAATTCTCCAAGCATCATTTTTATATAATACGATTTCCCGCAGTATTGTATAATTGAATTAAAATATGTAAAATCAAATGGACAGCTACACTGACAGGGAGATGTTAGTGGATAATTTTAGACGTTTCGTACAATGATTGACGGTCAAAACTATGAACTACGATAGAAATAGTGGAAAGTCTAAATAGATGAAGTTTTTCAGTCTTATGAAACAACACGTGTTAGTCATTTTTCTTCATTTCATCGAATTAATACAATTTTCCTACTTACTACTCAAGAATTGTACAACACAGCTATATGGATATATATTTGGTTAAAAACAGTATTTATCACTTGTCGTTCCATTAGATTGGAAAAACATAAATGCGCTTCTCGGTTACATATGAATACATACGAGCTTCTAAATCAACCTTTGGACGTATAACTATTTACAGTACGAATTTATGTGCAAATATATTTTTTCTATAGAATATCTTACATATATATTGACGTAATAATTTGCTTCCCCAACATTTTCTAAAAAGTATGAAATATTTTTATTAATTTTTAAAAATATGAAATATGAACTCTGCGTGCAAATAAAAGCTTGTCAAACAACTCTTTCCGCGCCTGTGTCAATTTCTAAACTTCATAAAGCCGTATATACGAATAAAACTGAGCAGTCGTGACACATATTTACACGGAGGATTCTTCCAATCAACCAATTTTCTATGAAATAACCTATGCAAATGAGAGCACGAACGAAACATCGGAATCCAATAATTGTCGAAACGCCGCGGACGTACGGACGAGGAACAATAAAAATTCGTTTAATCCGTGTGGAGGGCTCGGGAACCGCGACGAGGCGACAGAGAAATTCTTGTTACACCTTGTTTCTATTTATACGCCGGCGTCGGTGCTTTCTCCGCGTCGATCGTAATATAAATATTGTAACATTGTCAGAATACATCAGGCCCGTTCTATTCCGGTCGGCTGGCGCGCGGGGTTGTTGACGAAGGCCCGTATAATAACAGGTTTTCACGAAACGAACTGGTCGAGTGGTAACTGCGAAGAAGGCACAAGGAAGTACTTCTGTACTGAATGGGCCGATATCGCGAAGATCGCGTATCGAATAAACGGTGGTCATTTATGCGCCGGCCGACGCGTACCACGCTTTTCGTTGAAAAGAAATTTAAACCCGGCCGACTTTACTAGCTGTTTCAATTTTAAGGCTGTCATACGTTTACTTTTATGCATCCCCGACTTCGCCTGTAAACTTAATCTTATTTGCGCTGCTAGGAAAGCTTCGGCGTCGGCTTCAATGAGAATTCCAGGTGGAAATATAAGGTTACCGTGGCGAATCGAAGCCGCTCGGATCGCTGTTACTATTGAAGAATAATCGGCTAACACGTTTTAAACAATTCTTTCCTTCTTTTTTTTCGGCTGTCTAATCAGTAAGTTCCATATAGTTGCAGGAATTTATTGTATTTCACGTTTCTGCATCGAACTAGACATTTTGTAGGCTTGCTCATCCTAAATTAGGTATTTTATTGTGGCGGTCGTGACGTATTTACAGCGCCAAGCTTTTACTAAATCGATGCTTCAGTCTCAGAAACTGTGACAAGATGTGACGAACTTTATTACGTTAGGAAGATTATTTAAAGAAATACAATATTCGTAGAAGTTACGAGTAATCTACGGACTTCTACGTAAAATAGAAATTGCCTGTTTTAATTGCAAGATAGCGGAGTTTTGCCGAATAGTGTTAATGAGTTGTAACTAACTCTTCTAGCTTGTCTTCGTTGTACAGGAAGTTTCGAATATCGCGTCGACACTTCTTCGTTGTGTATTAAATCATTATTAGAAAACATATTATTAAAACATGGTACAAAAATTTTTTGAACAAGTTCAATTATATTATAGATATCTTAAAAATGGTTAGTCCATAATTATGATCTTAAATACTATTGTATTGTGCATTCAACAAAATTTTTTAATTTTATTAAATTTTGTAGTAAATTTTTCACACCTGTCAATATGTACATTTTTAATTTTCCATATATTTCCAAGCAGCGAAAACTTGTTCTATATTTTCCAGTAGATAGTAAAAGAATCATTTTTTGCTTTCTCAAACATATATCTATTTTTAATAAAAGAATTTCTAATCAAAAATTATGACTTGGAAAGAAATGTATCTCATATTAGTCACTCTTTCCTATTGAGGGTTAGGTATATTCCTAAAAAAGGAAATGAAACCTGGTCGAATCTTCAGCGAACGATGATTGCGAGAGAAGGTGTTGTCTTTCGCGTTAGATTATCGATAATCGGCCGGGAAAAAATAGTGTTCAGGCGGAACTCGGCAGCCTATTAATTACGTATCCGCGCCGGCACGTCGGCGATTTTTCGCCGGTTCCGGCCGTCCCTGTTTCCATGCCTGATCCGCTTAGATCGCCATCCTTGGTTGCGTGCCAAGGGGTCTTAAGGTAGACCCCGATCAGCTGAAACGAGGAAGTGCCGAGTATCCAATGGATCGGTATCGTTCGAGCGGAGAACGTGGAGGTCGCGCGAGCATCGCTTTACCGTGCTCGTTCGCGAGACCTCTCCGCGCGAGAGAGCAGGACGGAGCGGCGAGCGGAAAGAGCGAGACGGAACCGCAGGGAGGTCGTGTAAATGAGACGAATCATGAGAATAGGATTAGCGATCGCATCGACGGAGCGTCACGTAAAAGCGAGTGCCAGCCGAAAGCGATGCGAACCTGTTCTTCTTTGTCTAACGAGAGCCTCTGAAAGAACTTACAAAAAGGAAACGAGGTTATCCAATTGGACGATTTTCTTCTATAATTTTCCAGTGTAGGATAGTCTGAACAGTATGACTTTTAGTCGACGTAATCTCTAATCTAAAGGATCTTTAGCCTAATAGTATCTAGCTTAAATGGATGGCTCAGCAGTCAATCTATAAGTCCATTAATCTTGAGATAAATATTTTGCAAATTTCCCATAGAAACCTAACAATACCGCTAATAATGTACAACTCTCTGTGCATAACTTTGTTGCAAAGAAAACAATGCTACTCCCTTTTCTAGTAAAAGCCTGTTGCTTCATATTTTCGCTAGCAAAACCGCTCTTATCGTTCTTTATCCGCCGTACACCATCAATTTAGTACACACTTTAACCGATTACCTCCACGAATTGCGCTACGTTCCAAGAAATCTATTAATTTTCAAAACATTCTTGCGAAATTCTCGAACGTCCGCCGTACGGCCCACGGAATTTTTATCGTACGGCAATTCGGAGTTGCGTTACCGGTCGATATATCATCGAACCGCTGTCCACGACTCCGTTTACGATTTATCGTTCACGCGTTACACGTATTTATCGGCAACGAGACCGCGCGAATCGTTCCACGATTTATTGTTACATAATCGCCATTTCGGCGAAGATTTATCTGCGGCAAATTAGGTTACCGTCCGTGCGTACCACGAGAAATCTTTCGGGCATTCATACGTCTTGTCGCGAGATTAATCTGGGCACTCGGTACACGGTGAACGAACGACCAACCATTTTCCACGTACAATAACCGCATTGATAGTTGCTTAGATCGGTCGATACGATATCTTTTACGCCGCGAATGTCTTTTGTACGGACGCTTGATAGTTCTGAATCGATGTTGCACGTTTTTTCTGGCCGACCGTAGAGCGCGCGCAAGAATGTGCTCGATACATTATGTTTCGAGTGCCGGGCATGCGAGTTCTTTCGTTGCCGACTTGTTCGAAAGTATGAATATGAAATCAGTCGCCGATATCTTTGTGTAAATCTTTATTGGCTGTAAAAGGTTTTTTTTTAAATAATATTTTAATTGGTTCCGTTTTCGAGAGAAATTCGTTTGTAAGTGAATACCAGTTCTATCCACTGTCGTACTAAAAATTAGAATTAATTTGTTTTCTTATAATTCATTTTTCTCGAAATCGCAGCAGCAAATAAAAAATTGTTATTCTCTTCTTCGACTTGGTTTTACATGTAGAATGTCTCTTCCTTCGATTCTACCTACCACCGAGTACTGACTACCCTGTATATACAAACATAACCAATGAATATATCAATTTTTATCAAACAAATCGTCTCTAATTTAATTTCATGTTTAGCAAATCAATATTTTTCAACGAGATTGCATATTACAACTAGATTACAGTTTCCAAAGTACCTCCGCAATTTTGTAATTTGTCGAGCACTATCATTGACAGAATATTCGAAATACAATAGAAATCATCTTTAATTGTGCGAAAATGTCCAAAATCTCTTGTCAAAATTAATAAATAGAGAAGCAATGTTCCCATTTGCCCTGTTGTGATTTCGTTCCGTAACGGAATCGGCGCCGGTGAAAATTACAATTAAAGTAGAACCACCTCCAAAGATGGCGAGGGCGAACGCGCCGAGCACCATCCGCGGAGTAATGATTTCGTCGTTGTTCACGCGGAAGGATATCGTTTACGATTGGTGCTTGACGACACCTTTCGCAGTTGTAACTGGAGACTGTAACTAGCTGCGAAACGCTTATAGGTTTGTCCGAATGCGAACGATTCTTGCCAGGGGGAGATTCAGTAACGCATAAAGCAGCCGGAATGAATTCTAAAGGGTGGCTGCGTCTTTTGATGCCGCCTGCATGGTATGTTGTCTTGATTAAACTAAGTAGATATCGCTGTAAAAGTTTCAGAAAATTATCGTCGTTATCCCGTCGCAACATCGTGTTGCATCCTGTTGCATTCCGATCTGTTACTTTCGTGGGACAGCTTTATTGGGGCGTAAATCTTGTTTTATTTTCTTAATTCCAGCGGTATTCATCCATTTTATGGGCGTACTGATAAACCTAACACCAATTAAAGCTGATTCGCCATCAAGGGATAATAACGATATGATTTACATCGGAATCGTCCATTAGGGGGGATTCTTTGCAGAATTTTATACCGGCTGCGATTTATGTAATTGAATTAGAGGCCGTAGTATATTGTTTAACAGCCTCGCGGTCGTTACGAACAAAGTACTTATTTGCAGGCGCGCGGAGGGGTTGCGCGACTTCATCAAGCTCTTTAGTAGGCTTAATGCGCCGGTTTTAGTGTTTCGTAACGTAGCGAAGGTAGTGGTGAAGTATACAGTTAGACTCGGTGATTGCTTGCGATAAAACAGAATCGGTGTACGGGTGTCAGTTATTATTACAACTTCGTTATAAAAGTATTCTTTCCACTCGCCGTTTCATTAAATCGAGAGAACGTCTAGGATGTTTGTAATCGCATGAAGATGTTCGCAATATCGAGCGGCGGTTATTACAAAATAATCGTATTCCAGCGTAATCGGTGAAAGGATTATTTACCATAATGTTGCAGAAAGTTTGCTCATTGGATGGTCGCAAATTGAACGGCGTGTAAAACGCGCGCGCTAAGAATGTTCTTAGAGCGTTCTTAAAGCGTTGCAACAGTACCATTTTCGTGGCGTCCGCAACACCGTTAAGCATAATGAGACGTTCTACCTGTTTTCGAAGATGCATGCCTATTATAATGCGGCGGATAGCTGCGCGATCTATGCCTCGCGCAATTTACATTCATACTTATCGTAACAGTTATCGATCGCCGAGATCCGATCGGTGGGGTTAAATTCGTACGTGACCGGCCTCGCCGGTAATGATCAGATAACCGCGATATTAATTTATGCTCGTGATCCTCCGCGGAATTACCGTTGCCTCGGTTCGCGCGATGATCCGTACCGTCGCTCGGTACCCGTGGAAGCGTTTACAACATTTACAGCCCTCGAAGCACTGGGTCAGCACCGCTGCGCGACCTCTGACCCACCACGGCAAGACGCCACCTGCACTTCCGGCAATTCTTCCCTCTCCTCCCGCTCCTCGGGCCCTGGGTCCCAACAACCCCCCCACCGTACCGCCGCGGCGTACCCATGGACCCACGAAGCACCTGCTGTCAGGATTCATTCTCAGACCCTACGCTGTTATTCCCCCATAGCAAGCTCACTACGGATTGCATTATTTCAATCTACCACGTCGTTCTGGTATTTCGAAAGATTCACATTTTCTTTTAGAAATATTAGGAAAGGTTGTCTCAGACCAGGAAGTATCAGACACTGATTTAATCGAACTAGATTGTTCAACCTTTCGACAAGATTTATCGCAGAGATTTCACGATACAAGACAACGCGATGAAATGGTGTTCTTTTCTTGAAAAATATTGCTTAATTCTTGGAATAGGGAATATCAACCTTACCTCGAGATTTTTTTGGTATTTTTCGATAACACTGATCTCGCTTTAATTTCTAGTTATTATCGCTTTCCCAACACTTTTACATAGTATTTAACAAAATGAATAATATAACAATACTTCTGTAAATGTTGAGACTCCATTATATCTACCGCAAAATTCTACCCATTCATAAAGTGAAAGAAAATAATAAATCTGTTCATACATTCAATAATATTCCTTGTACAATATAATTTAAAAATACCACTTTAGGAAAGTATACGTCTCAAATAAACACGTACATACGTACGGTATGTGCACAAGTATCACAGAACTTTCCAACAGAGCTAATATTAGATTACGTATGAACACTTCATCTCGAGTCGGCCCCGTTGTTATGACGCAAGGGGTGAAGTGCCTCCCGGCGCCACGGTAGAATGATCTCTTTCGTCCGAGTCGCCGAAGTGTTTGCGCATCGAAAGCGCGGTGAATTTGATCGAATTGTCGCCAAAGGCGGAAGCGTGCCGCTCGTGGTAGACGACGGGTTGGTTCACAGACATCGTCACTCGTGAGAAAAGCGACAGTGCCGCGGCGACGGCGATCCGGTGAAACCCGGAGGAAGATAACGATTCGTGAGAATGTCGGGCTCTTAAAATCTACCTCGTATAATTCGATACGTGTCGCGCGGGCGGGCTTATTATTGATCTCCGGAATTTCTTACTCGGAAACGAGCATTTTCACATACTATTTGGTATTTAGAACTCGTAATTAAGAGTGTGTATTAACTGTTTGCGCTCGAATTCATTTTAATTGTAAATGTAAAATAATTTTCCTGGCTCATAGTATTTCTATTCTTTGCAATAAAGTGCACTTTTATGCGTAAGAAATTGATTTTTGCGACTCATAGCAACAGTTTCATTACTCAACAATTTTTTAAATCTAAACTTTGTTGTTACAAAAATTATTGTGGAACGTGGTAGAATAATTTTAGCTCGGAGTCACTATTCGAGTGCAAAGGGTTAAATAACAGCGTGTTCCGGTTACGTCACAGATTTCTTATTTCCACGTTTTCCACGTTCCCTTTCATTAGTGCGAACGAACTCGTCTAATTAGACGAACCCTGTCCTGAGAAACAATTTCGGACGAGTACAGAATCCCGCGACTCTCAACGAAAACGAATGACCAATTACGTTTGTTCGTTGTTTATGCGCACGGCGAATTACATGCGGGCTCGGTAAACACGCGGCTATGGGTTTTTCACCGCGCGATTTCCGCGCGCGACGCGTCACGCTGAGCAAAATTATGAAAACTGCGGAAATAAATTAACGATGGTAATTATTTCCAATTAGCCGGCGTCACCGACACTTTACGCGGTTGTCCTGGAATGGCTTCGATAGCCGATACGGCGACGATAAAGATGCGCCGCGGCTCTCGGAAGTATCGCGTACCCTTGCAGAAGCGTCGTTGATGACGTTGTTTAGCATTACAAATTCATTGGGCGTGCGCGCGCGCTACCGAGCTCGCGTTCCTCCTTCCGGCTGCACGTAATTGCTAATGACGCGATAATTAAATCTACGTATGCTTTACGAGACGTCTGCATAGTAATTAGCTGCGAGGCACGTTAATCGAGGACACACAGAGGACACAGTTTTTCCTCTGTTTTCAGCGGAAATGAGTCAAATTTGAACTCGGTGTTTTGATGAATCGAGTCAAATATGTAAGTCAAGTATCGGATATTGTTTAGCAAATTGATCTTTCGAGTCTCGATTTTATTTAACCCTTAACCGGACTGACGAAGTGAGTTGTTGTTTCAATAAATATTCCATACTTTTTAATTAGTAAATAAGTTCACTTTCGAACGTTGAAAACTTGACGAGGTAAAAGAGAATTAAATGAATTTTTAAATAATTACATTAACATATATTAACTCCTTGCGCTATAATAACAAGTCAGACTCGTGGCGAAGGTTTATATGAATATTATTAATTTCTTTTATGTCGAAGTAAAAATAAATTTTTCCGTTATCAAAGTACAGAAACAAGGGTAAATAAAGACAATACAGGAAAGAAAAATTGTCTGATCCTATTAGGAAAATTATTAAGTTTGAATAGGTGATAATCGTCATAGCATGAAAGAATCGATAGTGCAAAGGGTTAATAATGACTTGATAACAATCTAACATAACCTAATTTAAGACGTTAACCGACTCTACGATCTTACATTCGACGTTGCAAGTGGTCCAAGGCGACCAGCAGGTCCATAAACAAATTCCGCTGCACACAACACTGGAAAACAGCGAATGACGTAAAAGCCTTTTTACATATTCCCGGTTATTCATCTGGATCACGTGGACAATCTCGCGTTCGGAGCCACTACCACGTTTTCAGCCATGATTCTATTCATTCCCCTCGCTCGCATTATGTACTCCGTATTACTCGTTTACCACGTTCCAGGGTTCTTATGTAGCCCGATTATTTAACTTCGATCTAGCTAAACCACTTCTTACTCGGACCGGTCGACGTGGAGGGGTTTCAGTTCGCTACCAGGAATGCTGATTGTTTTCAAGGCTTCCGAAGATATTGATCGCGTTTAATAAGACGTTCGCCGTGGTCGTGCACACGCACGTGGGGCTCCTTGTTGCCCGCACAACATTCCGTATTTGATTATTAAAATTATCGATCAACATACGGATGTTACGATACCAACAATTACAGTCCGGTCTTTTTGTTCTCGGCTAATGTATATCGCAGTTCCGGAGGTAATCGCTTTATGATGAATCTTTGCACTATCATAATCATCGTATGCAATTTAGGTAAAATAGCGAAGTGATGTATTTATTAGGTGTCAATGACCTTTCTGTGAAATAATAATTTCCTGCGCCAGTGATAAAAAGCTGGAATTGGATAAAATGTACTTCTTGTTTTAATGCGGAGTATTTAATAGTACATACTATTTTAATAGTTCGGAAAGATTGAGAATAATGTAGCAATGTTGTTAAATTCATCCGATGTTTTATTTCACGATGTATTTCATCGATTCGTTTCTGCCATGAATGGATAGAATCTTAACTATGAGAATCTGTGAGTACAAACGGCACGATTCAAGGATACCATTGCAAATTCCGCATTCTCGAGTATCTAGGATAAAAATAGCGGTCAATGATAAATACGATACGAGTCTGAAAGAATTACCAGCTGCATTCCGAAGACGTTCCTGGATCAGTCGGCCATCCGTACCAGTGACCTACTGCAATCGTCCTCGATGCTCTATCGCGTCTTCTAATTTCCCCCCGCCGCCGGTCGAACGTAGCAAAAGCAAACAAAGAAGCGCCGGCTAGCGGGTGAGCACAGAAAATACCAGGACAGGCCGCTTCCTTCCGAAATGCGCACGAAACGCTCGGCCATTAGTCGCAGAAATGTGAGAAAGAACGGGCGCGAATGGAAGTTGTTAGCGTAAACAGACGCTCATAAAAGTTGGCGAGAACAGCCGCGCGAGTGGATTCAGTCCTCCCATTTAACAACGATTTCCCACGAGAGACGCGCGCACGGTGGAAATGGTGCACGGAGCGTCATGGGTACCAGAAGTGGTACGCCGCTTTTGTAGGCGAACAGGAACGCTAATCCCGACGTGGCCCCGTTCCCGAGGTCTCCTCGTCGATGACCTCGACAAGATGTTCCGCGAACGAGGTCGCGCGCAACAACTCCTCGACCCGCGCGGAACCGCGACAATGACGCTGTAAATCCGTCAACGGCCTCAACGGCGGATCATTAGCTTGTTTATCATTGATTATAGAACCCACGCGTCCCCTCTAATTACCGTTACCGATCGTTGTCCGTTCGTTTCTGCGCGAGCCGGCTGATGTTTATTAATGCCCCGTACAACACCACGGGTGCCGGATAACATACTATTCCGAACATAGTAAATAGCGCGCGGGATTAACGACCCATTTACCGATCGTGCGAGAGCGCGCCGGGTTTTTCTAACGAGTTAGCTGAGAATTTGTATCTAACAATTTCTAAAAAACTACCTAAAAATCGTATAAGAGTTTACGACCTGGACGAACGTTTAATCGAATGTATACTTTCGTTTGGTACCGTGCTTTTAGAACTGATAACAAACGGAGATTATGCAAAACTTTTTGTTACAGCAAAAGGAGCATTGTATAGTATAAGTGGGAGCTCCAAGCTTTAGAATGGGTATAGATTCATTATTCTTCGATTTTAAAGTCTTTGGTTCTAAAGTAAATGAAATTTACAATATAAACTACAAAGTCGATTTTCTAGAAAACGTAGTCCCGGATAAAAAAATGTTATACTTCTGCGTCTTATTTTTTAATATAAACTCACTCCCTATAGTAAAATCTGGTACAGGAAAAAGTTGTTCAAAATAACCTTGAATGCATATTTCAACTTCGCTGAAATTAGTGTTAAAGACCTCATTCCGCCTAATTACCAAAGTACTTTTCACAATGTAATAATATTTGCACCATACGAAAAATGCTGAAGCATTTCATTACAGAAAATTACATAGTCCAGAACCCGGTGTAGATGGAACAGAACAGCGAAGGAAGATGGCACGGCGGACATTTCGAAAGTTAATAAGTAATTTCCCTCGGGTTGTCCAACGTGTAAAATGAATTTCATAAAAATAGTTCTCGTCGCTGGCACGTCAATTAATTTCTGTCGAGAAACGTGCACCGGCTTGTTGTGTTTGTGCACGGTATACACTATTATACGGAAAGGTCACTGGTACATGATATTTGTTGAGAGCATCGAGTGATTATCCGCGCTTGTGCTGCACGCGAAGACGTAATATGAAATGGAGATTAAATCAGACACGGTTTCTCTTCTCCTTTAATTATTCTATGGAAAATCGGAAAGGACGCGGAGGTATTTAGCACGAACCCAAAGGACAACCTTCATTTCCCACACGGCGTCTTTCGCTGGAAACGTTCTCCTCGAATCCGTGCAAACATTTTCCAGCACTATTTTAAATTATTTCCGTTATCTTCTAGTTATTCGCGTTATCTTCTAAAAATTTGCGAATATCCGTTAAATCGATTGGTAGTCTTATAAATTGCATTTTTAATCGGAACTAAAATATATTTTCAAATATTAAGATGTTCTGAATATTTTGAGGTTAAAACAAGTAAATAAAAAAATATAAATAATTACGTAATTAACCTGTAATAAATATTGCCAAAAAACTGTACTGTGAACAAAGTACTACGCTTCGTTAGTCATTGCTATATCGTTACATTTTTTTCATTCATTTTAGATGCACACTTTTCAACGAGGTCGCAAGAGCTAAATAGGTTAAGACTTGAACGTAGCTACGATCTCTGAATTTCTCGCTATGTTCAAAGGTGAGACTTCGTTCCGCGATGCGTGTTGTCTAGACGATCTTCCAGATCGTTCGAATAGTTTATGAGATTTTGTTCGACGATGAGGGCTGGCTCGCACGGAATCCCGTCTCTTCGACCGATTTCCCGCCGCGAACCCGCCGGTTCGCAAGGCGTGTGCACACCGAAAAGGTCAAATTGCGTATTACGTTTGTGCGCGAGCGTATGAGCTGAATTTTAAATTGAAGCACGATTTCTATTATCCGACTTACAAAAATACCCGCGGAGCGAAAGTTGCGCGTTGCAGTCCGCATCGGGTCGGAACAATGTATGACGCGGATTGCCGGCGATGTCGGAAAAGGGAAACGCGCTGGCCTACCTAAATTGGTCCTTGACGAAAATAATGCCTGTGATTTCGAAGTAAGCGCCGGGAACGTGGGAGCCGGTTAGTCTTGCGATTTATCTAGTTTTTTAGGTACAGCGCTATTGCGATGTTTGATATTGTCAGTACTGTTATACTGGTTAACAATTGATATTTTGCAATACTATTCGGTACCGTTAATAAATTAATATGTTACTGTGAGATACCAATAACATCTACCATACTGTAATTTCAAACAATTTTGATATTACTGTTTGTATTTAATAATTCGCTAAGAATTCACGCGCTGCAATGATTGCGTTGAAAGGTTGCAACAGCTGCAAGTATAAAATCGTATATAAATCAAACGCGTAAAATATTAGCGGCACTAGTTCGCTCCGCTGTTGATTATACAGAATCGTGAATTATTTTGAATCACTGTAATTAACGCTGAAATATTACTTGCTACCAGAGTCAGTGTTTTAATAGCACCCGTGTTAGCTTCCTGCGGTTAAAACAGACCGAGGATTCTTTCATCGAATTACATATTCGTCGATGAAATTTTTCTCTCCTCGCTTTCTTCCGATCGTTCGACCCCCTGTAACAAGCTAATGATCGCCCGGCGAATTTACAGCTACGATGGCGTCGATTATGTCGACTGTATTGGACGGTAATTAAGTAAAGCAAACGAGGGCCCGCGTCTCGGTTTAACGATCGATCGAGAAGGAGACGCGTTTTCTTGTCGTTGCTGGACCACGGGCACGGCATCGAGTTCGTGCCCGACTTCTGTCGACTGCGAACGTCTGGTTAAACAAGACGATTAAACAATAACGAGCAGACCGGCCACCGTCGCATAAACCGGCAATTTAGAAATCTAATAATCTATTATCCGTGATAGAATTCGCGAGTCGGGGATATATATATACTCTACTAATGGAGGACGTCGTCGAGCTGGTCGCCGTCCAATTAAAATTTTGCGACTTCTGGCTCGTTCGTTAATACCGGCTGTCGATGACGTAGGGCGCCGCGTCTGTGAAATTTTTTGCCGCGGGAAAAAAGCGGATCGACCTGGCGCGGTTAAAGTGACTTTTGCCGTGGGCTGCTGAGTTTTTTTTGCTCTTAATTAGCTAGATCTTTTATGCAATAATCGAGCTCTCTGTTTTCTTACCGTCCGGTGGTTCCACGCTTCTGTTCGACACGACGGCCGACTTCGTTTCGAACGTGCATCGTTGCACTGAAGCGGCTAGAAACTCTAATAACATTAATGGACAATAATAGATTGATCGTGTCGGATTAAGCGAATGTTAATTAGTTCCTCCCGAGCGCGTCGCGACCATAATCGCGCGCGGCAATTAGGGTGAAGCGGACTCGGAAATTACTCCGCCGTGGTAAAAAGAAAAAGTACTGCTAATGCCCGAACGATTTACCGCAGAGGTCAACGCGAGGGAAAGTCGGCAGAAGAATGAATTACAACGGAGATACGTCAGCTTCATCGCATTGTCACGCCTGTCGGCATTTCCTCACGACGATTCCCAAAGGTTCTGACACTGGATCGCACAGTATCGGGAAGTCACGTTTCTCGAAAACCGTTCCAAGCTCTTGGTTTATATAAATGTGGTAGCGGGAACTGAGGACACGAATTATTGATCTCTACGGTCACTTAACCGCATTGAACTTTGATCGACCGACCTCGATCGAGAAGCATTGAATTTTCTATTTCCGTCAAGCATTGAACTTTCATATCGATTAAGCTTCATGACTTTCTTAGACACGTTAAACACTGAACTTTGGTATCTACTCAACTTTGCCAGACATAGAAGTCTTCCAGTATGGTTACGACGAGGTCAAACTGTCATTGAATTTAGAATCAGGTGGATAAAAATTGAGTGGGGTAGAATTACGGTGGATGTTTCATTTTTACGAATTAAATTATGTTATTATAGTGGAATTTATTTCTGAGAATTAAATTAGATTATTATAGCCGAATTTATTTCTAAGAATTAAATTACTTTATTGTAATTTTATAATTTATTTCGTCAGTCTTTTTAACATTGTAGAGAGATAGAACGAAACCTGTTTTACTGTTCAAAATGTAATTCCTTCTTAACAAGTGTGAGCAATTGCCTAACATTATAATTAAATTAATTCATTAATAAATATTAACGAGTAACCGGGTTTGTTCCGAATGAATTCTGATCTCGAATGTACTTTAACCTTTTCGCTATGATACGCAAGTGTAATTAATCTCTATAAGATGTGATCAGTTTACTCTGTATTTTATTCTAGACTCGCTATTCTAATCGCTCTCGTTGTTACCCTTCAACTGCCGTCATTCTAATTTTATAGAAATCCGCAACATCTAGTTAAATATAATACTTCAGTTTTGATAAATTTTGGAGGTGGCTGGTATGGTAATTGAAGTGTTAAAATTCTCTTTCTATTGATCGTGGATTACATATATGTGTCGGGGCTACTTGTCGAAGCACCTCGGGCAAGCAGGGTCATGGCGAAAGGGTTAATGGCGATCGCTGGGGGGTAAAATATCAAGCGAGATACGGTGGAAAGTGTGGTAGATCGTTTAACGAAAACGGTGCGTTTGCTTTGATGTTGCAGGACGCGAATCGCCCCGCGTGACCGCGGCGCTCGTTGGAGATGGCGAAGGCAGGTTGATCGCCACCCCCGTGCACAAAGAGAGCATCGCGTCGAGGAGCAAGGAGGACTTAGCGCAGGAGGCGGCGCTCGTGCTTCAGCAAGCGGGCAGCCTTCATTGTGTCGCGCACGATAACCGCCGATTGCCCGGCCGATTCAGCACACTCCCGGCGCGTCGTAACAAGAAGAGGCCGGAACTGCCGCTCGATGTGAGACGCAGGAGCGAGGAGATCGGTGGCACGACCGGCGCGGACTCGGTCGAGACGCCTCGGCTGAAGAAGAAGGCATTGGAGAGGAGCGCGAGCGATGCCAGCGCGAAGAAGCTAAGGGGCACCCTAGCCAGGTTCTTCTCACCGAAGCTCGAGCGCAAGAGGAACCCGGTGGGTCGCAGCGCGAGCGACGCCGGGACGTCCGCACGATCGCACCGGAAGAGGAGCGGCAGCGAGAGCGAGGGCTCGCACCTGAGCAGCCTCCGCGCGAAGAAGCAGCTGTCGCCCATCATCGAGGCGTCGCCGCACGTCGATCAGCAGCCGTTCCACTTCGGCAGGATCGATGTGAGCGAGGCCGCGAGCCGGCCGGAAGCGAAGAAGTCCAGGCAGGAGGAGTCCGATGCCAGAAAGGTAACCGAGCCGCCGCCAGCAGAGACGCGAGACCAGCCCGAACAGGCGGAAGAGCACGGCGAGCCACCGGTATCGCCCCGCAGAGGGAACAAGGCGACCGTGCGGCGCATACCCATCGAGCTTGAGGACGATAACAAGTCCAAACGGGAGGGGGAACAAAGGAAAGAGGAGAAGGCAGCCCGGACCCCTTCACCGGCAAAGGACACCGGGCTCGACGAAGTAGACAAGGTCGCCGCGAGTAGCATGCTGCACAGCAGCCGATACGATCTCCAACAACGCGACGAAGAGTCAACGATACACAAGATGATTCACCGATTGTCCAACGACCGATCGCCACCGCCCCAGCTGACCAGGACCATGGTGTCGCCCGGGCCAGGTTTCGGGCACAACAACAACCGGCCGTTCTCCTACACCAGACCGAACGAGTCCTGCAGCTCGCCGCCCCCGCAGACCAACGTGATCTACGCCCAGGTGCAAACCGACAAGAAGAAGGCGCAGAGGAGTCACTCGGACAGCGACGAAGGTCTCGGCCTCGAGCGCAAGGACTCCTCGCGCGAGAACAGTCCGGCGGAGAAGGAGTACCGCAGGACGGACTACTCGTACAACAGCGACCTCAGGCGCAACAACGAGATCAACACGTTCAAGTCCAGGTTCGAGGAGGATCGAAAGACCACCGGCCATTTCACCAGTCATTACAGCGGCACGCAGGACTACGCGTCCAGGAATTCGGACGCGAAAGCGAAGCGACAACACGAGTTCGAGCACATCGACCGACGACTCTACGATAAGCCGGAGAAGTACACGTCGACGGTGTTCGTCGACACATCCGGCAGGGGCAGGGCCGATGGGACCGACGCCAGGCAACGGGAGAGCAACGAGTACCTTCTGAGGCAGCCGCAGCCCGGCATCTCGAACAAGACGTCCGAGTTGAGCGCGAGACGCGACCTGCTCGAGTCCAGGATCAAGTCGAGGCTGCTGGCGGACGAGATATTCGCCGCGAAGAACAGCGCCAATGTTCCGATCAAAAAGTCCGAGCACGAGATCATCGATAAGCCGATCGTTCCCTCCCCTGTCACGCCGAACCGCGTCGCGTCACCGAAACGCTACATGGACACCTACATCACGGAGACAAGGACCAACAGCAACGGGGAGAAGTACATCTTCGAGAAGGAGATACACGAGGATAACGGCAAGGTCTACGGCTACGAGAAGAAGATCACCAACAAAATACCGACCGACGGTTACATCGATGCGAAGCCGAGGGACGGCTACACCGTCGAGACCAGGACGGACAAGTACGGCGACAAGTACATCGTCGAGACGCGAACGCACGAGGGCTACTCGGACGACTTCAAGGTCGTCGGTAACCGGCCCAGGAACAGCCCGGAGGAGCGATTCCAGGGCATCCGAGGGTCCAGCAGCCCGTACAAGGTGTCCAACTTCCACCAGGAGGGACACACGATGCCGCACCACTTCCGCGGAGAGTCCAAAGAGAACAACGCGCTGCCCTCGCCCATCGTCGCGAAGAAGTTCACCACCGAGAGGAAGTTCTCGAAGAGCGAGGACTTCCTGGACCGCGAGACCAGGCCCAGGGACCCGTACATGCCGAAGAAGAAGAACTTCGAGTCGATACGCGGCATGAGCAAGTCCACCCAGCGATTGGACGAGATAGGCGAGAACGCGAGAGTCAGGGCGCTGAGGAGCGAGTACACGACCAGGTCCCACGAGAACCTGACCAGCGGTCACGCGGACTACGTGAACGCCAGGGACATGCGTCGGCCGCTTCACGAGAGTCCCGCGATAAACGGTCGGAAGGAGAGGTCGCCCTTCGCCAAGAGACACCTGGACAGCCTGAGAGAGGGGCCGAACGACGACTACGACACCGACATCTCCCAGATGACGAACAGTCAACTGGAGTCCAAGTACTACAAGGAGACGCGCACCACCCAACGGTACACCACGAGCAAGCACCCCGCCCACGACGACTACGACAGCTCTCCGCCGAGGATACGCACCGACCGCGGTGGCTACAACTCGAGCAGATACGACTCGGACACCACCGCCAGAGACTCGATCCGCTGCGAGACCAGATACGACGAGACCTCGCGGACCCTGAGAAAGGAGCATCGGAAGATGGACGAGGACCCGAAGAAGCCTCTGCGCAGGTCCCGCAATCGGTTGGATTACTTCGACGACTCCGACGCCAGGGAGAGTCCGCGGGTGAAGGCCTCGGTCGGCAGGTTGGAGCCGTTCGACGAGAGCCCTACCAGGCCGGCGAGGGCCTTCCACGAGGGCGGCAAGTCCAGGCACATGAGGCAGGAGACTCGGTCGCACACCGAGCGGCGTCAGCGCGAGACACGGCTCAGCGATTCCGACCGGAAGGACCGTCTGGCTGATTCAGGGATCGAGAACGATTACAGGCGTGACTCGCAGGAGGTGGACAGACGGGAGCAGATCGAGTCCGAGGACGAGGGATTCGTCACGAGACAGTTCATCAAGCACGAACGGAGGCACACCGACCGGAACATGAACTTGACCGCGTCCGAGCAGCGGAAGTACGACAAGTATTCGAACGACGTATCGAAGTCGCCGCCGGTCACCGCGAAACCGCCGTCCGGCGCCGATAAAAAGTACGAGAAGAAGGCGGCCAAGAAGAGCGGCACGATGAGCAAAGTGAAGCAGCTGTTCAGCAAGAAGGAGAAGAAGGCGAAGGAGGAGAAGAACAAGAAGAACGCGAGGAGCGGCGGCAGCGGTGCGCTCACCGACGACGAGGTCACCATCAGGTACAGGGAGTACCGCGGCGATCAGCTGAGGAGCGCGAAGAGCGCCAGGGATTTGGGCAGCGACATCAATCAGGTAAGGGCTTTTTCTTCTCACGATCCGATCGGAGACTCGTCACTTTTAGAGTCCGTTGAAAATTGTTCTCTAAAGACAGGTCGTTTGAAATTATACTTTACGAACGTTTACTCGGAGTAGCTAAATTTTTTAGCATCGATTTACAGTGGTTGTTCAGGCTGGATCGATAGCTTTGCTTTCGACATCTAGGCCATATTAGCGACTTATTTTGTTGGTAGTTAGTCACTATTCGTTAGTGATTTGAAAAGATTGCTCTGATTTTTTGATATTCATTTTGCAATTGATGTACAGAAATATAGTACATGGTAAAGGATTAAAAGAGAACGCTATAGAGTGAACAACAAGTACAGTTCACTCAATGAGAAACTTGTAATTTCGATGAACATCAAATTTTATTTTATCGGACCAAATATTCTTCAAGTAAGAGTGAAACAATTTTGATCAAAAAGTGGGCTGCGAAGAAATATCGAGTAACAATATTGTACTATTTGAAAAAGCGATTTTAAAAATATTCACAATTTTCTAGGAAACAAATTAATTGAAAACGAAACTCTGACACCGAAGCAAATTCGTTTGAAAATTGTCTAGGAATTAAACAGCGAAGCAATAAATTTTGGTATGTGAAACATAGTCTGCGGAATGTACTATAAAGTGAAGAATGACTAGCGTCGAATCAAAGTTAACCAAATGGCGGACAGTTTGATTGGCTAACGTTGAAATCGTCGTGGACACGTGCACAGTTACCGCGTTAATCCGCCGGTAGGAACGGGACATTGAAATTGTGAAACACATGGTGTTAAAGGTATTAAGCTCGTGAGTCCATAGAACCGAAATAAAAATGCGTTTACGACAAATGGTAGCCGCGAGAGCTATCTTTTCATTCTTCACTTTGGAAGACGGAAATCACTATGTATCGGCCAAGATAGATAGCCCGTGACAGTCGTATAATCTGAAGCCTTATAAACTTCTTTTACAACCACGATCTTCAGGCTTATCCGATCGTCGTGGATCACCGCGGACGGTTTCTTACGATCTTCAAAGACCACTTCCGCAATAACACGTGGAATGACTTTAGTGGACAGGGCCGCATCTCTGGTGTGCAGCCTTTGATGTTAACGTCATCAGGCTGCGTTTTAAGTGGACGTCTTCAATGTTATTCATTGCGTATAGTTACTCTTTGTTGGAATAATGAGCGGATTTCTTTAGCGTGGACATTGTCCGGATCCTTATTCTTCTAACACGTTGACACTAACGTCGTTATGATTCCTCGGTGGGTTCATCATCCGGTCGTTAACGGTAACAAGAAAATGGAAAACGAACTTTAGAGACACGCTATTGAGCCTAGAGTTCCACGACGCGAAAGCCGTATTACTTAATTTATGGTGTTTACGAAAAAAACACTTTATATGATTTATGATACGGATATCGCGCAAGTACGATTAATATGATTTAAATGATATACTCGTTTAATATTAATACAGTATAAAGTCATTAAAACGATATAAAAGCTGCATGTTTCTTATAGTACGCTTTTTATTTTAATTAACACTGAAAACATTAACAGAACCGTAAAATACTTAACGCGTTATGGGTCACGTCGGTAACTGTAATTTCCAACTTTAATTTCTAAATTCATTTCCATTGTAAATACAATGAATGTTAGATACTATAGTTTTCATCTTTTTATGTATAATTTCAATTTCATTAATTAAATGATATTAATACTGTTCGAATCTCTAGGATTTTTACAGACATTGCTATAAAAATTCTCGATATCTTATCGTCCGTTTCACGCCAGACTAGGGCGAAAAGTAATCTGATTAATGATTAACAATTATAACTCGTTGATTGCTATAAATTATTCTATTATAATTATAGATTGTTATAAATTATTTCTAATAACTAGCTAGCTATAGATCCTTGCTCATTGATCAGTTCACTTCTTGCCCAATTATGATGAATTAGTTGCGATGACTATCGGCTCATAATCGTTAATCATTAATCGCAAAAAGACCAGCGCCGCGCACGCTAATTTGTTATTTCTGACGGGCCGCTTTTTCATGAAACAAACCGCGGTTGACAGCGGTCGATAGCGGGTTCTCGGCCGGATACCTGTCTTTCAATTAGAGAGCGATTCAAAACCAACAATAAGCACGGCGCGGCCGCGAGCCGACTTTTCCTGCGGCGGAGAACGGGCCTCATCCCGGTATTCATCGCTCCAGGAACCTAACCGAGCTAGGCGTTGTTCCAACGCAGACCGCGAGAGACCCTTAGAAACCGGAAGCATTCGATAATTGGGATCTCATACCGTTCCCGAGTGCGCGGTTGCGTCACGCCTAACTGTACAACCAGACTGTGGAAAGTATCCGCGCGCCGGTGGTGGACGCCGTACAACCGGGATCGCACTCTCCCGCCCACGCAGCAGAAACGTTTTTCGGAGTATTTATCACGGTCGTGTGTGGAAACGAGGCGACGTGTTCGCCGCAACCTTCCGCGGGCTTCCGCAGCTTCCTCGTACCGTTTCTTGCGGGCTAAACGGGTTGAACCTTTATGCCGAGTCTACACTCGGCACCGACGTCCACCTTTCTTTTTTCTGCGCTGCTTCGAAAATTAATTTCTTAAGCTACTTTATGGAATTTCTTTATAGAACTCTTTCCAATATTATTCAGATTCGCGAAATGTTAAATTGTTGACAAAATCATTTATAACTTACCTTTTCAATTATAGTTTCATTATTTTTAGTTTTTCTTTAATGGCTTTTAGTAATCCTTGACGAATAGAAGAAAAATAGAAAGAAATTGATTCAAATAAGTAAGCTTTAAATGCTGTGGTCGAGTCGATTGTTTGTATAAGGGTTGAGATGGTGTTCATCACTTTTAGCTACTGTTTCAACATTAAATGTTATATTTGTAACTTTATATCACAATATACAGTCGAACACCACAAATGTAACGTTGTGCGCATTTCTTACTAGGTCTCCTTCGTTCAAGTTTTATATCTGGATGTGTTTTACTGCAGTTTATCTATAACCTTACTGCGGATTTCATGCATTTATGTACTTAATGCGGAAGCGGAAGTTGAAACGGTAAATAGATTGAAGGATATTACGAATATTAAATACATTACTAGCAAGGTTATTAAAATTATTGATGAAAGAATGAAACGTTTATTCTGCTCCTGCATCCGGTAGTCGATAGACATAATTTTAAATTTATATTAAGACTCTTAGTCTATGTATTAAGACATTCTTTTTGTACAATATCGATTTATCTTACAATTAGTTTTACGAATCAAGATAAGTTGTTTCTTCGTTTGTTCTGTATATGGTCGATCTTAATAAACGATGATTCGAATTTTCTGCGATTTCATTATCTGTTTCTGAAACTCGATTTCATTTAATTTTTAAATATTTTCCGACACGATTGAAAACTTCGAATTAATGCAAGCGAGAAGCGAGACCTCTTCATATATGGCAACGAGTCGCGTCAAATCAATTTCCCCCGTGCTTCATTATGTTAATACGACTGTCGGTGGTCAGAAAGTCGCGCGGTCGACAGTGTAATTGCGTTAGACAGCCGTGTAATTCCATGATATAAGGCAAGAGAGCTAAGTCGCCGCAACAGTCAATTTCTTGGAAGAAAATGAGAAATAAATCTCTTTATAGAGATAATAAACGGTGATTTCGCGTAGGAAAAATGTTCAATGCAAATCCGCGGTCTAATCGTCCTGTCGATCTCCGGATATTTCCACGGTTCCGTCGATATTACGATCGATCTAATTGAATCCGCTCTTGTATCTGGCTTTGAAAATATATAGAACGTGACGGGAGGCCTGATCCGTCCGAGATTTCGTCAACTACCTGTTGCGAAGGGACTCGTTGCGTTTTATACGATGTAAGTGTACACTCGGCCTTAAGGCCCCGTAACGGAGCTCTCTCGGTGTCCGGGGCCCCGCGTACGAAGAGTAATGATATGACGTTCAGACGATCATCGATGTAAAAGTCCGGCGCATTCTCTCGGAAAGTGTGTCTGACGTCGGAGATTTATCGGACGTAACATTTAACCCATATGATAAATAATTCTCCGTTTATGACCGTACCGGGAACGTCCGTCTTCTCCCGATGGTGAATTCGTCGCGCTTATTGGGCTCGGATCTCTTCCGTTAGGTTCAGGATGAAGGTTCATCAAGGTCGGGATTACTTGACGCGTATACGGAGTGAGTCGCTAGAAAATACCATCTAAAATCGATTTATGTACGCTCACTTCAGGGACGACGTGTTAAATAAATCGTCTTCGGTTAATGAAGAGGTACGTTTTATGCATTCGAAACGTGCGCGAATGCCTCGTCGTATTTATTGTGATACCGCGGATGCGCCGTGGATAACGAAAATTTAATCTCCCGCAGCTGTACCAAAGTTATTCCCCATTGATATATTTTCAAACGCTAATCAAAATTATTCGAGCCGGCCGCGCGGCAAGATTAATGTATTCGGTGTGCCTGCTGAACATCAATTTCGCCTAACTTCTCGTTTCTGCGATTTCTCTGGAAAAATCAGGGCATATAGATCGCGGATGGAAAGAACGGGCGCGCTCGACGAAAAATTAATCAACATCGGACAGCGACGCCGTAACTACGTTTACGGTGGTCATTCGAGATGTTTCGACTGGCAGCGATCGAAGCGCGAATACAAAACCCGGCCGATAGAATCGCGCCGCGAGTCCGCAGAGCTGCCCCGGCCGGAGCATCTAATCAGGCGGTGATGTCAGCCGGCAGCATTGATAATTACTTCGCGCCGGCTTACAAGCGCTTCGGTGGTGAAACCGATCGATCGATCGTGATCGCCGTGGCGCTGGCTCCTATCGACGGGATCGCTGCCGGTCGATTTTGCAAGCCGCGATACGTATCGACAGTCGTTGCCGACGGAAAGATTAACGGACCGGACCGGACTCGCGCGCGCAGGATTGGACATACCAGCCGAGGTCGAAATAACAATGGTAACGGCGTGAAAGAGCCTCGTAAAATCCATTTGCATGGTCCCACGGTGGCGGGGAAAGATTGTTGCGAAACCACGAGCCTGCCGCGCCGATCGGAACAGGTGGTTCTGTGGCGAATTGGACGTCTATTTGGATTTTCTACGGTCCCCGTACCGGGCAATTAATGATCTTGTTTTATGCGGCGCTCGGCCGGCCAAGCCCCCGCGGCTCCTCTGATTTTTATCGTGACGTTTACCCAGCCGCGTAATGCGTTTTTCGTGTCCGGCGTTAATCTACGCCTAGACCGGCAAAACCATTACGTGGTTTATTATGCATTGTATCGGCCCGGCCAGGTGCAGTTGTAATGCTGTTGCGTAACAGTTAATAACCGGGGTGGCTAAGGGGCTGCGGGACTTTATGGAACGGTCGCGCGTTTACCGTTCCCGGACTTGTTCCTTGATCATGACTCGTCGAGCGTGCTCCGGTTGCACCTTCCGAATTGCTTCCTCGGTATGAGGACATTCCTATTCCACGACCGGCTTGCTATTCATTCGATTATAATATCGCGAACCTACACGGCTCTTGTTAACGCTACACCTCCTGAACGCTGGAAAGGATTAACACACGCGGCGCGATAGGTATTCGTACACATTTCAAAACGGAATAACGTTTTTATAATTGGATATCCGGGAGATCTGTATTTTATTCTTTTTGGTGATCTGTAATTTTATTTCTCTTCTGAATGTTTATAAATAGGATAAAGTTTCTTCGTTAACTTTCGTCAGAAAACCTTTTCATCGATCCTTTAAGCAAATTAACCCCTTGCACTACGACTCCTTCAATGCTGCGTTGTTTAAAATTTATATCTTCTTAATATTTTCCATAATAGGATCAAACAATTTTTCTTTCTTCTGATATTTTTATCTACTTTCATTTTTAAACTTTGATAACAGAAGAATTAGACTTCGATTTAAAAGAAATTAATAATATTCATATTTGATAGCGTTTGCATAAAATCTTTACCACGAATCTGACTCGTTATTATCGTGTCCAACACTGATTTATATAAAGCTTAACCCTGTTAGAACAGTGATGTTGACCATGTTAAGAATTTCTCGAACGCAAAAGGCTTCTATTCTCCGAGACCGTCGATCCATTTTCACCATAAATCTTGCACACATTCCGACCAAATGGCGCCCGAAATAATCGAAAAGAGGATCCACGAATTATTGCCCATCGGTGGCTGACATTTAGACGACATTTCCGATTTTTGCGAGCGGCCTGGCGCCGTGTCCCTCGGACCAATAAAACAGCCCGGGTATCGCGATACATATTAACCTTTCGAGCGACCAGTCGACCAAAGAGATCCCCGTAGTCGATAGCTGAAAGTACATCCGCGGTGTGGCCGCGTCGATGAATCTCGGGTGGAGAGAGAAAAAAAAAGGGGGGGGGGGCAGGGATAGCCGCGCGTGCCGGCACCGGCGGATAACAGTTACACAGGGCTAGACATTGACACTAGTTGCGCAACACACCCGGGAATACATACGTGGCGTGGGTCTCGAGAGATCTCGGTCCCGGCTCTGGTAACGCCCGGTTTGAAAAGAAGTTTCCCGAACAACAACGCGAACGGAGAGGGGAGAGAGGAAAAAAAAGGAGAGTACTACCGAGAATCCGGCCGACCGAGCGAAATCACTCAACAGTGGTGACCCGCGGGCACGGGCATTCCGCCGCGCTCTCGAGCGGATTCCATGAAAACGCTTGAGCGCCGGCCAGCATCCGCGTGCATGCATATGCAGGGCGTGTCTAATGCGGCTCGGGTCTGTTCCCCACGTTCAGAGATTCCTCGGTGAAAAATTATCGCGGCCGAGCGATCGCGGCAACAATTCCCCTCAGCTGCGCGGATGTGCGAGGCTGCTCTCGCCGAGGAATTAACCTTGCCGCGATCGCGTAACTCACGGCTGGATCTGGCAACCGATCGACTGGAAAACGGTCTTATGATTGGAGAACGCGGCGGATTTCAATGGGAACGAGATCGTTTCCTTGGATGTCAGTGCGAGTCAATGAGATTTCCTAATGCCGATGGCGATGGCGTTAGATCGCTTGATCCGGGTGCCTAGACACGCGGATAGCAGGTGCGGCTTCCTCTTAATCACCGTGTAACAAGGTCCGGGACCGGATACGGTTAACACGTCAATATATTTTTGTGGTTTCGTCGGTCGCTCAACTATTAGGTCGTTCGGAAAGTCGTTTCGTTTTTTTCTTGGTGGAAATGAAACACAATAGATTACTAAACAAAAACTATTGCAAAGAATCGAACAAAATTTTTAGCAAACAAGACTTACTATATCAGTTGTCCAAATATATAATGATTATGCAGCTTAAGCGTGAAGTTGGCTGTGAAAAAATTAAGTCTTTTCTTGGGAAAAACGAAATTACTTTCCGAACAACCCAATATATATTATTTTTCCAAATTACGTTCATGAGTAAAATTAGAGGATCAAATGATTGCAGAAATGTCAATCTTTGAACTACTGTAACTTCGTTGAAAAACATCGCGTGGGGATTCATCCCTGTGCGAACTTTTTTAACGAACACGATTCTGTGATTAAAATGTTTTAATTGTATTATTTTATCCATGAGTGCATATTTGTATAAGTATGTTGTTACATACTCACCGATAGGGCAAAAGTTTCATAGAGTATCTAGCAGACTATACGAGAGGTGAATTTTTACTACCACTTTATTGATATTTTCTATTATACAATTTACTGAAACAATTTTTTGATGAATACAACAAAAGTCGAGAAGCGATTACAAAGAAAACATAGAACAAAGAAACTAATTTTTATTACAAATTATGAAAAGATGTCCTCTAACTCCATTAATAAAATTGATCTTAAATAGAACAGATCAAAAGGTGTCTTTCGACAGCTTCATTAGAGATACTATTAAAATCACAGGTATAAGAATAAAGTCGACCCACCGCCCCTCCTTGCACCGTGTTTTCGACTCAATAGAGCTATCACGTTCCTGTTCCCCACAAAAAAAAAAATCGCCGTCCCATCGCAGGAGATTTATGCGTTCGCCGACGTCTAATCCCGAACGCCTTCATCGGCTAGCTGGAATTAGGGGACGTAATCCCATTGAACGTTGTCCGAGATTTAAAGGCACTCCGCCAGGCCGAGGTGTGTATCGTTTGTGGTAGATAGCGGGAGCGAATCAGGTTCCCCCGGCCGGGTCCCGTTCGTTCGCCGAAATCAATCCCTAATCGCGTCGTGATACAGAGCCGCGAACAGGGCCGTGATAGGTGAGCTAATAAATCGTAATAATCCCGACGTTATACGTCGGCACGGCAAATGCCATTAGTGTGAACTTTCGATGGAAACGGGATACCCCGGTCTCGTGGCGGTGCACACGCTGCGCGCCGCGCTGCGCCGCGCTTGCACCGGAGCCGAGGAGCCGAGTCGCGCGCGTTTGGGTGTAGGTCAGCCGGTGGGTGCAATGCTTGTGAGGAGGTGTGGGCCCTGCATACCGGAGATCTCCCTCGAACGAGAATGATCCTTTCAGCGCTCGGAGTCAGCCAGCCACGATCACACGTGTTGCGAAGGGTGTGTCTGACGCAGCGCACTTGCTCCACATACCGGAATTCGTTGCATTAACAATGGAGATTTCGCCATTCCGCGAATCGGCGCGAAGTGGGACGAAAACGACTCGTGTGGGATCAAAAATTTATCACTCCCTTCTGATTTATGTATCATAATGGATCTTTGAGAAGCTATTGCGTCACCTATACGACGATCTTGTAATTTAAATGTTATTGCGAGGTTAAATACTTTGACATACTGCACAGTGCTAATACTTTCTTTACTTAATATCTGTAAAGTTTCGGATTTTGACTTATTATTTGTTAGGATCGTATTATATTGTGTATAGTGTTCTTTTAGTCAGAGGTAACTAAAAATCAAAAATATCAGCATGTATATATTTCTTTAACATATAGTTGCAAACACATAAATAGAGGTAGCACCGATAAGGAGATATGACTTCTTTCTTTAAGTATAGAAATTCTCAAAATGGTCCCATTGAAGAAAATTGCTTTAAACGAAAAGCGCAGATGAGAACGCATTGGTATTATAAATTATGGGCGGTGTCATGTCGCAGTGAATTTTCGTCCCTCGTAACGGTATACATTCTGCGCAACTAGAATGCTCGTTCTCTTAAAAATCGTACGCCTCGAAGAGTGGAGAGAACTTCTGGCACGACCTGACACCATAAACTACGCTCTCGGACGCGAAAAGAATCCGAGCGAGGCGTACGGGGCCGCGGTTGGCAGAAAAGGGAAAGGACCACGGATGCACCGTGG
Source organism: Augochlora pura (assembly GCF_028453695.1). Taxonomy (NCBI): domain Eukaryota; kingdom Metazoa; phylum Arthropoda; class Insecta; order Hymenoptera; family Halictidae; genus Augochlora; species Augochlora pura. The sequence goes on along the minus strand of NC_135773.1, from coordinate 11,997,987 downwards.
TGCATCGTAGTTAGACAACGAGCGGACGTACCGATGGAGTTCGGTTATGGTAGGCGGATCATTCACACCTCCACTCGCGAAGGCCAAGCCGATTGTGCCTGGCTTGGGTTAAAGGAAAGGTGTACGGGGCGCTGGCCACGGAAGAATTGGATCGCATTCCCCGCTCCACGGGGCATAAAACCGTTGAGATAATATTGCCAGATAGGTTATTTATTGATATCTCGAGCTTAGGCAGCTATCCCGGCCACGATGTTCTATGCCACGGTGTGCCATCACGGAAACCTTCCGCGAGATCGCATAATAATCGCGGCCCGGTGTTACTTGCATCTCTGCTGCCCGCCGTCCGTGCGCCAAACTGGCCCGTGTAACATCCTGCTGAAGAACCGAGAAGAGCTCTGATTGTGAGAAGGGCAACGCGCGCGAGCGCGCTGTACCGTTGATAGCCTTAAGAGATGCGAGAGAGATTCGTTTCGCTCTGGCCTCGTCAAGAAGCTCTTGTAACGCTCTCTTGGCCAGATTCCCCAGGGAGCCTGGGAAACTCGGATACCCAATTTCGTACGCCTCTTGGGGATCTTCCTCGTGGCTTGTCTCGGCCAGAAATCGATCTGGGTCACGAGCATGCCGCGGACGTTCACGCACATTCGCGATCTTGCCCGGCGATGTACCGAACAGAGGATTCCGCGGAGAAGCGATTAGGGAGGCGGTTTATTCCTTCGTGTTTTAACGCACGAATGGCGGAAATGTTTAACGTCTACGATTACATATACACAGGATATCTTGTATTAGAGGTTCGTTTATTAATGGTATACTATACGTAAGAGAACAGGATGTTTCACTCAGTTCATGACGCTATAACAACCAGAGCGACGAAAATTGAAATAACTAACTTCGACTAAACGGTGAAATTAGATTCTCTAGGAACAAAGAAATTAGCGCTTCTTCCCCCTGGATGATCAAGGGGGACCTGTGAAAGAAATCACAGGGCGCACCGCGGTGTTTAAGAACAATCGAATTTCGCGACGCGTCTGTGCCCAATTACGCAATCGAAACGCAAAACAGCATAGAAAAGGGATCGCTATCGTCATCCGTCAGGGAACAGCGCGGCCATAATTTCAAAACAAAAGCGGATCATTCCGCGCGCGTTTCGAGCAGAGGCAAACGCACCCACATGGAAATTCATTGAGTCAGCGGGCGTTTCATTCCGCCCGCGCTCGCGGCGATTCAGAGTTCGCATCCCCGACACATTTGATACACCCGGTCGGGTCATCAAAATTCAGGAATGTATTTTTTCACGGGCGACGGCCGGTGAGTTCCGTATCTTATCCGCGGTGACCCGAGCGCGCACGATACGCCGCGATTTCGCCGGGCAAGGGGGGCTGGCGAAAGGAACGTGAGCGGCTTTCACGTGCTTGGAAGCTGTCGTCCTATCGCTCCCCGATATTCCGGGAGTAAAATTCCTATATAGTGGTTTTCCTGGTTGTCCGTTGGCCGGCAAAGGAGCGCGCGCACGCGCGCAAGCCCGCGTGTGCGGGCATTCTGGTGTAGGTGTGAACACGTAGGCGCGCGCGGATATATCTCTTCTCGCGCGGCGGAATCGTATCTCCGCGGATCTCTGTTGGCAGCCAAATGAACCGGGCAACGCCGCTATCTGGAACCGTGCGGTTACGCTTGTCGAGAAGCTGGCGAATATTCCCCCGCGACGCTTTCCAATTTCTGCGTTACGCCCTCTCGCTCCGTTTTAAGCAGGTTGCGCAGCCCGCGGACGCGATTCTCGCGCGATGGAAAACGTGTGAAACCGACGGCTTTTCTTGGCCGGTTTTCTCGGCCGATTTTGCGACTTGCCGATTCGAGCGCGTAACGATGAAAGCAACGTGTACTGCTTCGTACAAATTAGAAGGCTGCGGTTATATAAACCTTTTACCATATTTAGCAAAATCTATGCTTTCCTTAGAATATGTATTAAATCATTTTCTATGAAAGAGGATTTATAGTTGGAACAACTTTAAAAGAAGAAATGTGGATCCGGTCACTTGGATGAAGATTTTGTATGTAATCTACGAAAAATTAATGTCTTCTAAATGAATTATTATCATTATTGTCTATTCTCTTAAATTAGGTACAGATTGACTTGCATGAAGATAGTATGTCGAAAAATTACGTGAAAAGAGAAAGAAAGAAAATGAAGAATAAAATAATAAAACAACCAGGAATAATTTGGCTGGAATTCTATCAAATGAACTGAACACTCATTTGAATGGATGTCAATACGACTAAACGAGAAAAATCTCAATCTGTTATGCAATACTTCGAGAGAAATAAAATCGATAGTCTTAAGTCTACATTAATGCTAACGATTAAATATTGAGAATAGAAACATTGAATTTTATATTGAAAAAATATTCAAAACTGCTACAGCGAGTCATAAATAGTGCAAGGGGTTAAAAATGCAAAGGATCAAAGATTCTACATCCAAGGATGTGATTAAAACGCTGGCATAATTGGAACGGAGTGTCAAAGGATTTCGTCTGGCGAACAAAAATTGAAGGGGTAAACGGTCGCCGTTGGTAACCGATACAATTCGAACGAGGCGAACGATCGGGAGACGCGCTTCTCGCGGGCCGTTGGATCGGTAAATTACAGAGAGACGGATTACGAGAAATCCGGCTGGAAGAGACAGCGACGTGTGCGCCAAGATTTCCCTCTGCGGGGTGTACACACAGCACGGTCCCATGCTGATCGGTGCGCGCCGGTTAGAAGCAATTAATTACAGGAACGAGCGATTAATGATCTGAAACCTTCGTCCGACCCGGTTGCGGAGCACAGGGCCGCCGGAAAAATCGTTCCTCCTCCTCCTCCGAGAGGAGCGGAGAGATGCTTTGCGAGCCGACTGATCGAGCCCACTTTCGCGGCCCGATTTTTGTCGGCGTACCGTACACGCGTAGAATCGCTCGGCTGCAACTGGTACGATCGTCATGGCTCCGCCAGGAATTAAAGGTGAATCGCCCCGCGGAATGACGAATGGATCGCAGTAAATCTGTAATGCTTCCTAATGAATTGCGCAATCGAAACGCTCGATGAATTTTCAACAGAATTGCGAATAGGAAGAGAATTCGAAAGTAATTCTCATGGCGCTGCGATTTAGTGTACACGATTTTAAAGACATCAGTGTTTATTGGAATAAATCAGCTGATATCTTACGTGACTGTTTAATGGAGTAGCTCTTCTATTGTCCGAACATTCAATAGCCTTTTGACATTTTGTGATGATTTAACTTGAAAATTAATTTCTTAGTTATTCTTTCAATAATTTTGTATATATAAATAAAGGAGTTTCTAGATTTCTACTATTCTTCATTTCTACATTTCTACATTTCTACAATTCTACAATTCTACAATTTTACAATTCTGCAATTCTGCAATTCTACAATTCTACAATTCTACAATTCTACAATTCTACAATTCTACAATTCTACAATTCTACAATTCTACAATTCTACAATTCTACAATTCTGCAATTCTACATTTCCACATATCTACGAGTGCAGAGTCCAAAGTTCAGAGTCCAGAGTCCAGAGTCCCGAGTTAAGAGTCCATTGAAAATGAAAGTGAAATTGAAATTGAGATTGAAATTGAAATTGAAATTGAAATTGAAATTGAAATTGAAAATGAAGTTGGAAGTTGGATGTTAAACTAAAAATGTAGTAGCTCCATTCTGACAACAAAAGACATCGACACTTTGGGTTTTTATTTTTTTTGACAATGTTGCAGGCGAGCAAGAAATCTGAGAAAAATTGAGTACACGAGCCGTGATAGTACCTTGTCAGGAAATTAAT
>NC_135773.1:11962142-11994055 GCF_028453695.1 Augochlora pura | reverse complement strand
ATGAAAATGAAAATGAAAATGAAAATGAAAATGAAAATGAAAATGAAAATGAAGTTAAAATTGAACATGTAATTCAACTTTAATTTGAACCTTGAGCCTTGAACCTTGAACTTCAAGAGTCCAGAGTCCAGAATCCAGAGTTCAGAGTTCAAAGTTCAGAGTTCAGAGTCCAAAGTTGAAATTGAAATTGAAAATGAATTTGAAGTTGGAAGTTGAAAGTTGGAAGTTGGATGTTAAACTAAAAATGTAGTAGTTTCATTCTGACAACAAAATTTATTTTTTTTGACAATGTTGCAGGCGAGCAAGAATTCTGAGAAAAATTGAGTACACGAGCCGTGATAGTACCTTGTCAGGGTATTAATGTAAAAGTTTTACCGATTTTAGTTTTCGAGAAATCTTCAATTTTCCGATTTTTTGGGGGTTTTTCATTTTTGATAATCACAGCTTGCAACTGAAAAATCTGAAAAAGTTCTATAACATGCGGCTTAATGTCCAAAATAAGCCATATTTTTTTCAAAATTTTAGAAAACCGCTAAAGGTGGAAAAATGCCGGAAAACCGCGAAATCTAATTTACCCTGTAACTACCCTCACGGACAAGTAGCAGGGTTAAAATTTTGCACAGATGAGTTTTTATTGGTCAGCTATCGAACGGTGTATGACTCGTTGAAAAACCTCTAAGGGCAGTTTTTACCATCTTAATCGGCTATGCCCTTTGATAACGTAGCAATTAGTATAATAACTCGATTAACTGGAATACAAAGGGTTAATTCCCCAGTGTCAAAGCGTAAGCAGATCGCCTTTTTGGAAAAATAGGACTGCGTAGCATTACAAGAAGCATTGATAGAAGCAGAATTCGTAAAAGGCCCCTGTCGCGCACGGTATCCATCGATATTGGCCTGTATATAATTGACCCTAACTAGAGAGTATCTTGCTGGTAAGCGCCGGAGACGAAGAAAGGAGCAATTAAGCTTGCCGCGTAACACACTTTCCGAATACGGCGCCGAAGGCCTCGTGCTCGGAATTGTTTACGCGGCAGCAGCCGCCGCAAGGTTCCTGCCCATCTCGAGCCTTGTTGCATCAATGGACAAGATTTTATTTAGCTCGTGCAGAACCGTGCTTGAAACAGAGGCGGCGGCGGCGAGAGGGACGGAAGGAGGTCACGGTGGCCGCGTTAAGAAACCCGGCGTGCCCGTATCTGCATTCGGGGATCGATGTGTGCCGAGACTTTGCTAATGAACGGTGCCGATTGTCCGGCGAACATGATCGATTCAACCCTCGTGCGCCGATCGGTATAATCGATACATTCGAATTTCGTGGATCGAAGGGGGTCGCGGTTAGCATTCGGCTCGGCCAAAGAAACTTATCCCCTCCCTCCCGATTCTTAAGATGTCTGTACAAAATGACTTTGTGAGGAAAATTGAAATCGAATTGACCACAATTGCGCATAGGGGTTGAAATTTTTCTGACGAAATCATTGAGATATTTGTACAGAATAAATCTCTATGGAAAATTGCAATTTAATTAACAGAAATTGTGCATGAGGAAGGAAATTATACGGAAGGAATTTATATGGAAATTTGAAATCTAACGCACCGTTACTGTGCAAGAGAGATCACATTTCTCTGTAGTACAGTATCAGGTAATAAAACGAATGAGAACTCTGCAAGCGTAGTTCTGATAATTCAAAATCCAAAGATAAATGTCGATGAAAATGGATGGTCTAGCCTCAAGCACGCTGAAACTTTTAGAAAGTTTGGCCGCGATAAAAAAAGAGTACCGCGAACAGACGAAGCTAACGAGTTACAATAAAATGGAGCAACGAAGCTAAATGAGTCGAGTTACTGACGAAACCTACGAACAGTAAAGATTTATCTTTATGCTGCTCCCTGTACTTCGGCTGAAGTTACACCAGAGCGGTCAGGCTATCAGCGAAATAAATATGCAAATCGAAGTCGGTGGTCGAGTTTCTTAACTGCATCGCGCAACGTACAGTTCGATGGTCGAACCTCGATCCGATCGAATCAAAAGAGAGAGAAAGAGAGATAGATAGAGAGAGAGAGAGAGAGAGAGAGAGAGAGATAGAGAGAGAGAGAGAGAGAGAAAGAGAGAGGGAGAGAAATAAAGAGAGCCGATTTTCCGTGCAATTATGGAAATCGTGGACCGCCTGCTCATCTTTAAGCGATCATCGTCATTAGGGGGGAATCGCACGAAAGATCAAAGGGAGCGAACTGTCGCCGGTTATTCGTCTTCGCCCGGTACCCAGCTACGTCACTCCACCTGAAGTTGAGAAGGTCGCGACGACTGGTTACGTAATTAGCCAAGGGAACTGTTACGAGAACGCCGTGGCGTCGTGTGGGTGGTCCACAACGACTGTTGCCGGCAAACGGTGGCACGATACCAGTCGTATATGTTGTATGTCGATACGCCGATCGCCGGTAACCTATTACTCACCGGTGCCATACATGCTTGTCCGTATTTCCTGTTCACGATCCTACACGATCCGTCCCGCGAAAAAATTGTCCCCTGCTGAAATTACGAACGCCGTGTTCCCGGCGAGGATATCGGTATACAATATTCTACTCCACACAACTGTCACAATTTCGGGTCCGCCGATTGACAGTTACGGGTAGAGCTACTACATTTCTTGCGGTGTCGTGAACGTAGAGAAGGATAACGATGGAAAGAGAAAGGAGGACTGAGGAAACTCGTGCAAGCTCGATCTACTTAGTTCGAAAATCAATATTTTGTGGTCTTTCGTCGATGAAACTTTTACCACCGTGTTCGTCCTGTTTTTCTGATTAAAGTAATATCAAACTCGACGTGGCTACAATTACAATCTCTTGTGAATTATATCGAAGTACTAAACTAGCTTTTTAGACGAGTATTTTCAACGTATTGCAGTTATTAAGAGCACACTTTTACTTAATTTATGTTTCTTATAATATATTTAAATTATAACATATTGCAACCTGTAAAATATAAAACTATAAAAGGAATAATTTCTTGAAATTGAACCAAATGTCCTGTATTTTTTCGAAGCACTAAAGAGAGAAATTTACTAAACAATGTCTACAATTTTTTGCTTAAACTGCAATTGATTTAAATAGCAAATGAGGTAAAAGAATTCGCGTTTTAAAGCGATATTAATCTGAACCTGGAACGAAAATGTGAAGAACGTAATTTTCCTGCAGACGCTTACTTCGACTCTCCGTTCAGTGGACTCCGAGCCTTTTATTTTATCGTCCCGTGTATACAGAACAGATTCGCCTGGCTATTTGCAAGATGGCGGGCCCCCGGGATCACGTAGAAACAAGCCGAAAGAGAGCAAGGGAACGGCGCACGCATACGCGGAGTCATAAAGATGATGATACCGTGAAAAAATAGTGTAAACGTTGATCGGGGGAAGGTAGCCGGGCACGCGCGCGTGCAATCCATTATGGTTGCGGGGCGAGATCGTGGAAAAATGCCGGGGCCTCGATCGGTCGGCGACGGTGTGCACACACAGTGTTCCCCGGGTTGAGCGACATAAGTGATCTATTTGCGGACTACCGGACGCGAAACGAACGAACGTGTAGCAAGATTACGTTGTCAGATGGAGTAACAAAGTGCGGCGCGCGAAACACTGGCGTGAGTTAATAAACTCGCAGCACGTACCGCTCGCGTACGCGTACTTATGTACGCACGTCCTCGAGGATAAGTCTTGTGCGCGCGGCCTTGCTGCGGGACACGCTTTAAGCACCTGATCGTTATAATCGATAGCGCCGGCCAGAAGTATGCAAAATACGCGCGGGTTAATCTCTTCTGCGAAACCGGCGAGCGGTGGCCAGAATGGCAAAGGTAACGAGCTCCGCTCGCTTTCGACGCTCGAGCGTTTAACGCGTTTTCAATGGGGCAAATGGCGCGCCGATCCCCGTTGACGCGGCCTCAAAAGAGCCAATCAGGGAACAAACATTTATCAAACGATCGGCGAAACTTTTTTACAACGGCCGGGACATGTTCCCCTATCCTTCCGATTCCTCGGGGGAATTTCGTTCTTTTCCTGACATCCCCGATAAAGCGGATGTTCAGCCCCGTGGCATTTGTTTGCTTCGATTTCGTTCGCCGTAGAAATAACCAGGATAACTTAGCCGATACCTTAAAATCTCCAACTACAGTTTTATTAGCAGCGATTGGAATGTAGATACAAGCTCCCTGGCGAACAAAGGAAACCGTTGCTCCTAAAAACGCCCTCGAGATTTTTTAAATTCGTTTGCGAAAGTATTTAGGAATAAACGAAATAAAGCGCGGATTTCTATACGAAGAATTTGTGAGAAATATAAATTAGATGAAGATATCTAAATTGAAAGTAACAAGGATCTTAGCGATGTCGGGGGATCGGATGATCGTCGAAATTCTATCGTCCTCGCGAGCGATCCAGGCGAAATGCAAATTCCGTTTTGGCGTGCATTTGCATAAGAATCTGCAGTCTAGTTATTATCGTGGACAGGCGAGTCGCCGTTGAGCAGCCGTACACTTCTTAAAGTGCACGTCGGTGCCGTGTGGTTTATGGACTGTCGCCAGGATCCCGTGAGATCGCAGAGATACGGTCCGGGCCGTTTTGTTCCGTATATGTTAAGTATGTTACACGTAGATTATGCTCGCGCATGTTTGACTGAACATAATCGTCTCCTTCCCCGTTGCGCGACCCACTTCGCAAGGTCGTGGGATCAAGTATCCAGGAGGTTACCCGTAACCTGCCCGTTGTTCATTGTGTTTCTCAAGAGTCCGCGACGCCCGCGTTTCGTCGTCCTGCGAATTTTCTGAATTTCAAACGAGCCACGCGCGCTCGTCAACGGGGCGACAGGCTAACGCCGAGCCGATGGAAGTGGGTCGAAACGCGACGCCGAACCGTCGGATGCGCGCGGAATTGGGAACGTCCTGTGTTATTTCGTATTCCCATTAAGAGACTGCATTGTCCCGGATCCATTTACCTCAACATTGACGTTGGAATTTTATTGTTCGATAATTGGATCTTTATGCAAATGTTGAACTTTCGGGGGCTCGGTTTTCTGCTGACTCGAACGAGTCCGAAACCTGTATTTCCGGTTCAGAATTCCGTCCGGTCGCGAACGCGATAAGAAATTTATTACGTCTTCTTAGGAACCAATAAGATCTGCTTTCTATCGATAACGCTTCGTATTGGCAACGTTTTTCGGAGGGAGAATTAATGCACGAACACCGCGACGGGGTAACTTCGGCCAAGAATTTTAAAAACTTGCTTAATTATCGAAGCAACTGATTAAAATTGCCAAATATTCTGTTAATCCTTCAATGGCACAAAATATATGTTACAATAAAAATTGTACTTTTAATGCTATTGGTTGTTAATTAAATGTTAAGGTCTATAGAACATCTACAGAAAAACTGAGACATCTAGACAAAATATCTTAAAAGATTAATGAACGAAATTATAAATTATCCTAAGCTCGGTTATACTTCTGTTCGCAAATTTTGATGTCCGCGTGTTAACAAAAGCAATGGACAAACGATTCTCAGTGTAACAAATGATCACGAAAATATAGATATCTTATTATTGACAGGTTGGCACATTTAAAAAATGCTTCATTACGTCAGTTACGTTAGTTCATTACGTTTTGTTCTCAAATCGCTGTAATTATCTGAAGAAACATGCTTTCAAGCCGTCTCCTGTAGGCACACCGTAAATACCTACTTAAAGTTCGCAATCCTGGTGATTTCCCACATACCGTATGAGTGCCACTAATTAACCTACGGAAGACTAGCATCGGTTCATTCGATCTGGGAAACTAACTACTTATTAACTTCAGAAAGTTAGATAATAAAACATAGCCTCAATGCGTTCGAATAAAATACAATAGAAAATTTTATATTTGATCCAACAGTGTCTGAACAGTTATTCCCCACTTACCTAGTTACGATATTAACACATTAACGGCGGGCGATCTCGACGAAAGTATGCTAGGTAGCGCGGCGGTCGCCCCCCCCCCACCCCCCTGTTTCTTGGCCTAGAGCGGGCGATATTTTGTGTGATCACAAAAAAATGTTGACAATGTCGAGCTAATATCGTATTACTACGCTCCCGCCTTTAAGCCGCAGTCGAGATAAATCGTAGCACTACGACTCCCGCCTTTAAGCAGCAGTCGAGATAAATCGTAGTACTACGACTCCCGCCTTTAATGTGTTAAGTATCCATTAAAAAATGTTCGCAACAGTGCAGGATTTAAATACATCGGCAATCTATATTTTATGGTAGGTCGTACAATTATTTCAATCGTCTTGCAATCAAGTGCTACAGTTCCCCTCGTTAGACAGAACATTGCACTGAATGTAGGTTAAATAATGTTGAGAAAAATAGACGTCTCTCTCTAAGACCGTCTACCTATCAATTACATTAGTAACAAGCATATCATTAATAATTGCTCTCAATGACAAAGACCGTCAAAGGCGATTATTACGTTTATTAACGACACGCATACACTTGAAAGATCTTATATAAAATGGTAACAGGTCGACGTCGGTGTAAAATAAAACTACGGTATTAATTCTGGCACGGCACCCCGGTGTGTCAGAATGCGAAAAGTAATCGATATTCGTCGCCCGACGGAAAGAAATTCGCCCGCGAACTGACCGGTTCAAACTCCGTTGGAAACCCGAGACCCGTTGCCCCGTTTCAACCCGGAACAAAGCCGATGAATCGACCGTTAGAAAGAAATCGATCGCTATCGAAATTCGAGGCCGATCGTGCAACAAAAATGGCGATTCGCGTGCGAATTTCTCGCAAGCCGGGTAACCAGCCACGGACAACACAGCATAGAAAGGCTCGTTCGGCCGGATAGATCACGCGCGAACCACCTACTCGGCTCCCCCCTCCCCCCACCCCCTCGTAAAAATCCGGCTCGTTTACTCTCTCGCGCCGGTGAAAAATCGACGGCGCGGGAAAAATCGTAGAATAAGGCACCGGCGATTATGAATAGCAGCCGGGCAGCGCGCGAGCGCGCCCGCGCGCGGTTCTCGTGGAATGCGCGGGGATCGTGGCGCAGCTATTCGCGAAACAGAGATCGGCGGTTGCTTTCTCAGGCTTTGTTTCAACCGGGGTCTACGTGCTCGGGAAACGCTGTGTACGTTTAACCCCCATACACCGGTACCCCGTGTCCCACGAATGCTAAAATTGTTTCGAGGATTACGAAATTATGATCGGCGCTCGGAAAAAAGTAATTGCTAACGAGGCGAAAGCAATTATTAACCCTGGACAGACCGTGCAATCAACCCGGGCTCGTGTGGTTTCTTATGCAAAACTACGCCGAGTGCGACCTCGTGCGCGGCTCCGAAAAAAAGCTTTTGTCAATTACATGCATTCGAATATGTCGAAAGTTCAAGATGCCAGTCCTTCTAACGTGACCACTTAAAGTCGCTACTGAATTAGCGATTCTAATGAAACATTTGAAACTCCCCTTGGATTTTCAACAAAAATTGCACGGTACGCGCGGTTCGATTTTTTAAATGCGGATTACTGTTTCCTGAATGTTGAGTGGCAACGCATTCTTTATGTCGTGTGTATACTGTCCATATGAGGAAAAATCAATGTACGAAACAGAAAGAGTCAATTTGAGAAGAGAAGATACGATTAGTCGAGTCTCGCGTCTCGTTTTTATAGTTATTAACAATCAGTAACTGTAGAAATGAAAATTCGGTATTTATTCAAACATGCAAAACTGTGAAGACATTAGATAAATTTTTAAATATTGTTTCATTCTTTATAGTATATTAATACTATGAAAAGAACCCCTTTTTTCTATAATACAGGCAATTTTTCTTTTGCACAAAGATCCGCCTAATAATGAATATTAATAAGAACGTTAAAATATACATCGTCTTAATTTTTCTCTAAATTCGCCAGCAGTATTTTCATGAAAATCGAGACGTCTGACAGCGACCTCCCTTGTTAGTACACTGTCTTCGAGATCCTAATAACGCGTTCGACACGGCATTACAGGGCGGACAGTTAAAAGTCTCGATCGAACGGTGGCAGCATTTGTCATCGTTCCTGGGGAAAACGATTAAGCGGCATCAAGCCGCTCGTAAGAAATACAATTAAAATGAGAGCGGTCCCCGGTACCGGTAGATTGAAATGGAACCACCGTGAAGGGTTATTAAGCTCGTTTCTTTGCATTTGCCACTCGATTACCATAACCAGAACGTCGCAACCGTGTGGAGGGTATTATTATGATAGGTGGAATTGTAGCACGGTTCGTCGGGATTTTTTGTCGGCGAATCAGAACGTCGTGCCGGACACCGGTTCTCGGTGCTCGCCGCTCGAATGCCGGCTTTTTCATTGCGCCGCGGTTTGCAAATTGCAACAGTTGCTTGGCCGATAACTCCCCGTCCGAACGACTGCCCCGCAATTATTTGCGCACCGTTAACGGTTCCATCGTCTGGCAACCGTCGATCGGCCGGTGCGCAAGGCTATTTTTCTGGATTTAACCCTTTCGCGTATCAATCGGTGAACGACTATTACACGGCGATTTTTCGTACCGAATCGGTACCAGGTAACGCGCGGTTCTTCGGCGTAACGCGCTTCGCCAATTACGAGCACTTTCGAGCAAATTATCTTGCATTTATTTCAGATATTCCCCGTAGAAGCGCATCGCAAGAATTGCTACGTTATTCTTTCACGATAACATGCATTACGAACGCCCTTTGTTAGTTTCTTCGACGACCATGAAGAAGCACGTCGCAGTCTTGGTAAATTCTTCTCCAATACTGTTATCCGTTATTATTAACCGTTTCTTTTCTGTATTCGTCCTCGAATGCATTTCTCATTTATACCATCGAAATTCTACTTGCAGAATTACCGAAATCGCAAAGATTTTTTCAGGGAAATTTATTCAACGAATCTGGTTATCGTCATTTTTATAACGAAATACGTTTTGGTCAGTTGTTATAATAAAATATATATCAGTCGTTCTCTTTTAACGTTCGATAGTATCGATGGCAAGGACCAGAAGCCGCGTAACAAATTTCGAAAAATCGAAAAAATGGTTTCCAGATGCTATTGCACAAACGGTATCGCCGTCTCCGAGACGGAATTCTTTGTTTTCACTTTTGTTTGCCGCGTCGCCGGTCAAACTGCAGGACACACGCCCGGTTACGTAACGCGGCGTTGTGTAAACACGTTTTATTAAATTCATCGGCGAACATGTCGAAAGAACGTGGATCGGCGTGTCCGGTAACACGCAGGTTGTTCTGCGGCCGCGGTCGATAAATTACAATGTTGAGGGGAACGTGTACCGTCGAGCGGCTATTACTATGCGCGCGTACCAATGCGTGAGCTAATAGCAAGGGATGGTTCACAATTTCCTAGAACGGACGGATCGCCGTGATAAACCTTTATCGCCGCCGATTATACTTTTTCCCCCCTCCGGGTTTCGTAATCAGCGCCGGGGTTTCGTCGATGCCCGTCGATTATCGGTCGCAGGCAAATCAATTCCACGAATCATCGCCGATTCTGTCGCGACCGGTGCGCCATTTATCGCGGCCGGATTGCGTCTCGCTGTTTTCCGGGGTGGCGTTTTTCCACGCCGCGCCACCATGCTCGACTTTCATTCCGGCCGTTTACCGTGTCCGAACCAGTGTCTTCCCCCGTGCCATCCACTCGCAAGTTATTACGGTATTATGCAAACACGACGCGGGCAGCGTCGTTAGATCGCCACGGTGATCAACCAAATGGCACGCTGCCGAGCACGCATCGACTACCGGTCATACCGTTTCAGTCGCATAATCTCGGATCTCTTTTCGTCCGGCTGATCAACGAAATTTCAGCGCTGCTTAGCGAGATAGAAAGATTACTCCGGCGGAAAAGTGGAATTCTCGACGGAGGATGCACATTTTACTCTCGGTATGCGCAGTTTAGGATGATGTGCACGCGAGGATGTTTGCCCAAGATACAAATTTTCTCCGCCAATTGCTGGATGCTTTCAATCCGTTGCTCTTGCTTTAATACTCTGACGTTCTTTTTGGTGTTTTTACCGTTCTGTGTTTTGTGTACTTATTTTTCTCGAACGCCCGTCTTCCTAGTCGGGTTTTAAGCATACGATGGGAAATGAAATGAAACATTGTACGTTGTGAATTGCTAATGACAGTGTTCGACACTACCTCGAATATATTTATGGATACGATATTATTAGATTGATAATAAAATGTAAAATACAAGTGCATTTTCTTTTCTTACAGTTATAACAAATTAAAAATAATGTCATAATATTCTTAAAGTCTTGTGATGTATTTCCAGCTATTTTGCTGACCCATTTTTGTCATACTTGCATCCTATTTATTATAATGCAGGATATTCCTACTTAAAAAAATAAAAATATACGTATTCACATTTCAAATCAGTCATATTTACTATTAAATTTTCAAGAAAACAAAAACGTATGAAAGCGATCCTGTATGTCCAATGATATTATAGGGTGTCCCAAAATTATATTACTTCCGAGAAATGAAGGGTTCCCGGGGTCATTTAAAGTAACTTTGCCCCAAGCAAAAATTCAATCGGCGGCTTTGTTTACGATGCGTCAGAGGGTGAATAAAACATGGCAGCGACTGCAGAGACGGCGGTAGCGGCCGCGTCGGCAAGAAAAAAGCGGCGAGGACGGTCTATCAGTTGCATTCCGGTCAGCGGTCCTCGTCGTCCGCGGTGTCCCATTATCATAACCGGAAGGCGGTTGGCCATCGTGTCACGTGTTATTACAACGTTATGCAAACACGCGAGCCACGCGGTGGTTCATTAAGTTCTCTTTGCGGCGGGCTACGGGGTCGGGCCGAGCCCGAACACAGCTCGCGGACAGCCCGGCTCTCTCCCCTGCTCGAGAGCGAGATGTAATTTACAAATTACAATGTCGCTCGGCGTTCGCGGCGGCGACGTCACTGCACCGTACACGGGGCATAATGCGGACGAACACCTGTGCTGTATGCAATCGCCGGAGGCGCCAACGTCTCTGTGCTGGCAGGCCGCGCTGCGAGCCCCGCGAACGGAGAAAGGGATACATAGAGAGGGAAAGAGCGAGCAAGAGAGAGAGAGAAAGAGAGAGAGAGAGAGAGAGAGAGAGAGGAAAGGACACCGGGCAACCTGGAGAACAAGCGGACACCGAGAACCGGGAGGGTATGTGCTCTTGGTGCATCGAGCCTGTACACCCACACCAGCCCAGACGTGGCGGTTCACTTTCCGTTTCGTTCTCCCTCTGACCGACCTTTTTCTTCCTCTTTCTCCGCCTCGCGCGATACACGCCGCTCCGGTGTCCCTTTCGTTCTGATTTCCCTCCTATGACGCAAGCAAACCGTCGCACACCGCACGCGTTAATGATTTTATTCGGGCATTTTATTCACGGTTTATTGCTGCGCCTTCTGAAGAATTCTTACAATTTTACTTTTCGTGATTTCACCGCGATTGCTGTCCACAACCTGCGGCGATCAGTGAAATGAAACTCATTTTTCGACTTTCGATTTTTTCTGAAATTATTCGACTATATTGTAACGCTTGGTAAGAATTAATGTGCGCGAAATTTGAAAGCAATCGGAACCCGTCACGCATTTGCGTTAGAATTTCTCTTTAATAATGTTTTCAGGCGTGATTGTATTGCGTTTTTTAGGAAATGAACATTTTTGACGGAAAAGATTTTAGTATAGTATGATGCAGAAACTGGCACATATATGATGTCCAGTCACATCGATTTTAATGAAGTTCGTGTGACAGGTAATTTTGTAAAAATATTCGACTTGCATTCGTTTTTATGGGCTATCATTAGGCTCCGGTAGTTTGTGCACAATAAATATATAAAAAGTATATGTTATTTAGCAACGAAGAATATACTAAAGTTCTTAAAAAATATGCCAGTCTCTAGGAATAATATTATAATTCTGCGATTATTATGACATGTTATAATTCCTATTACAATAAACGACAAGTTACAGTCTTTCGTGTTAAATGGTGTTAATCAAATAAAGCTTAAGTTATTATTGGATCTGAGTTCATAAGTCCCTAATCAAAATTTGACACAGCACCTGAAATTACATAGACGTCAAGGTTCTAAATTTCCGTGACACGTTGATTGAAATTTTGATCGGACTTGTCGTGTAACAACGGAACGGAACGGAACGGAACGGAACGGTTCGGTTTCGCGAGATTTATACGATAAGTTTCCACGTCGGCCGGGGAAACAGGGTTTCGCAAGCCGATACCACGTCGGCGGTAAATTCGAAACGACCGCGCGTAGGCATAATTGCGGGCACATCGACGGCCCTCGATGATTATTAAGTAAGAGACACCTGTCAACCTGAGTGGTACAAGGTTTGCGAAACCGTGGCACGAAAAGTATCGGCTCCGGGACTCGGCGGGACTCTGACAACCACTGATTTCATTCTACTGGGTGTCAAGACCGATTTACGGCGTGACACGAGTGCCGATAACCTGGCAGTAAGCATAATTCATAATTCCGTGACAGCGGGGAACGCGAAAGCTTTGTCGCACGCCCGCCTAAGTCGAATCTATGCTTTTTTCCTCAGAATTTCCTTCGTATAATATTGTAGGGAAAATATCAACCTCGATTTTGATTTTCGCGCAACAGCTTTGAATATTTTTTAAAAAAGCTTTTGGAGCTTAATGCGCCAGAAAAAAAGCCAATACTATAATTACTATACATGGCGTTACAGCACAAGAATAGTTGCATTTGGACTTTCTATACTAAAAATTTTCTATAACAGAAATTTCTGTAATCAAAATTGTACAAAGTTAAAATAAATCCAATTTTATTATAAAAAATATAGTTCATTTGCATTCAGGGATCGGTAGTTATGATTCTAAAATTATAACTTATATTAGAAATGACACGGAAAGAGGAGTCGAAAAGTGATTTGTTCAGCAACAAAATTTCATTGCGACATTGTAAGCCGAAAGTAAAAGGTTGACAAAGTAATGTAACTGATAAATTAAATGGAATGAATGCCGCTCCGCCATAAAGTTATCCAAGGAAATATCGCTTATCGTAAGATCGAACGATTAGTTCACAGAATCGGTTCTGACAAACATAACTTCTTCGCACGCATTGTGCGTGCCACATTCCACCAGATGTGGCATGATTTAGCGCGCGTCGAACGCACGGCAGCGGCGCTGTAATTGAAATGTTATTAAATGTTAACTGTCCCTTCGGGTGATACCGGTGGACGCATAACGCGACCCGAACGCTAGTTGTAAATAATCATTACCGCGATAATTTATGGTCGTTCGCCGCGCGGCGAAATTTGTTCAGCCTCCTGCACCTTTTAATATCGCAACCTTCGTATTTGCGCATAAACGCGGAGAACAATGCAACTTCCAAGGGATAGCTGCCGTGGAAAGGCGGGCCCTGATCTATCACGCCCAGGTGGGAGCCGACCTTATCCCAGGCGGGAAAATCGTCATTTTATATCGCTTTGGGCGTGTTCCAAGGCGTTATTAAACCGTACTGATTCTTTCTTTATTGCGGTTTTTATTGCTCGCAAAGGTCGTGTACACCTTGCAGTCGTTGGTAACACGGTGTGTGAACTAATTGAGGGACAAAGGACTTCGCGGAAGGGAATTTTCACACAACTGAACAACGAGGCAATTTCATTGAATAGTTAAGACGAAATGAAATGTAAATTCTGTGGAAGACAATTGAAAGACAAGTGGGTAAACAAGTCTTAGATCTCGAGACAATTTTATTCCGATGACGGAAAAGAGATTAGGACTGGCAATTCTTGTTAACTCGACACGCTATAGTTTAATCACTTTACCACGCAACAGGAGAAAACCAAAGCTATTAACTAACGTATGAAACATAATTATCAAATAACTATTATATGTGAAAATTAATAAATTAGGATTAAAACCGCAGAGCATCTTTCGTAGAATAGAAAAAAAAGCACGTTCCTGCGAGCTTGCGCAGACGTCCAATCAGCTATCAGCAGGATCGAGCGAGCAGCTGAGAATTTATGGGATCAGTGCCCACGTATCGGTCCATCACGGACCGTCCCCGAGCGGGACTGGATATAATAACAAGTTACTTAAGGATTCCGAGGAACGGTGCGATTATTTCGCAGCCGATGATAACGCGCGATCGCGCTGGCTCTCCCGCCGCATACAATAGGCGAGAGGATTTCGTTACGTCGGCGTCGATGAGGCATGCGTCACCTCCTCGGATTATAAATCCCGCGCGGCGCGATTCGCTCGAGTCCGCCGTCGGGAACGGCCGAGCGAACGACTGAAAAATCGTTTTTCTCGTTCCGGATAAGAGGCCAGTTTATTCGGCTAGGCGTGGTAGATCCGACCGATGTAATTCACCGCGACGTGACAACAAATCCCCTGAAACTCGCATTGTTCGTCGCGCGTCGCTGTCCGAGAAATATAGGGTGTATTAAAATCTCTTGACGGCGAACGCCGCGATCCGCTACAATTTTAGAAACGCGTAGGCTAAGTCCGCAGAAAAAAAATTACAGCCAAGAAAATGAATCAAATTTGGTAGAATGTTTCGTCGGTGAATTATTGAAAATTGTTGAATCGTAGAATCTTACGTCGTAGAAATTTACTGAGTTTTATTCAATTATTATTTAATTGATCGGGTATGTAGATTGTATCGGTGTTATTTGTGCCCGCCCAGTTTATTCAGATTAAATATCTTTTCAGTAGAAAATATTATACATTTACTCTATTCGTACAAATTTATGACGTTTTTAATACAATTTTCGTCCATTAACTTTATCTTGATAATAAATCGAATATTTTCGTGATCGAGCTCGTCTTATTAATTTTTTATTACCGCTAATAACGTTGCTTATCTAACATTTTGATCTGATTTTAGATAACTGCGTATACACGCGGCAAACTTAGATGTTTCTGCTGAGATTTCTCGATAGATAAGGTTGAAAGGCCGATATGCTTCATTCTCAGCTCTTTTTTCTCGTTTTAATATTTTTCCACGTGGCTAACAATGAGTAAACGTGATTGTTCCGATAGAAACTATGCACTGACATCGGCCAGCAAATCACAATGCTATGTCTGTATAAGCAGAAAACTCAAAGTTCAATGATGCAAATCGTTTCGTAGTAACAGCTTCATAAAATGCACTGATATTTCTTCAAAACACATAGTAAAAATTTTGTAGCCATTCACTCCGGTTTCAGTCGTTCGAACGTCTTCTAAAATCTAATAGTATCTCACAGCTTTCGTACACAGTGTAGACCGTAGACCACTGTAGCGTGACTTACGATTGGGATGCGTGTATGGCCGATGTCTGGCTCGCGATAGCCAAATGCTCCTTGATGGCTTAATATGGCGGAGCTAGTTGGAAATAGGTGTGACGTGATCTGATGAACGACGCGCGGAGACACACCGTGCCCTAACCCTCGCGTGGGCAATCAAAATATGCGAGTAACTTTAAAGGCAGGCGTCCGAGAAATTTGGCGTCGCCCACATCGGTTTTACACACTTGTCACAATAAATATAAAATATAACGAAACCGTGATTTTTGCCCGAGGCTTTGTTGTGTCTCTCTGTCCAGTCCTCGCGTGTCCCACTCGAGTGTCTTCGCGCTTATAAGGACGCCGGCGCTGTCGATTGGAGAGAGAGCCCCGCGACGCAATAATTCTTCGGTCACACGGCCGCCTCGAAAACTCCTATCTGTCTTTGTCCGTGACGCGGTTCTGTCTCTCGCGTGCACGCGCAGAAGTCGGCTCTCCTCTCCGGGCGTCTCGAACCCCGGCTATCAACGAGCGAAGCTACCAAGCCAAAACTCGTTAGACCGCAACAAACAAGAATACACCGAGGACCCATGTGCTCTCGCGGCTCACTTTCCGTCTTTTCTTCCTGAGTTATAGTGCCAGCCTCGTTCTTTTCCGTCCTCCGCCGGGGTTGCTATCTAGCGCCGTACGTCCAGCAAGATAAATTTGTCTGGCCGGTGCATTCTGTCGCGGACACTCTCGAATGCCCATAGTTATTACACGCGGGACGTGTTGCCTGGACGGGACACGGTACAAGTCCAAACTTGGGCCGGACGATCCTAGTACACCCTGTAGACAGGGCCGCATTGCGAGCTCGCGGGCCCCACGCACATTTTCTTAGCTAATTTCGACGCGAACGTAGCGCAGAAATCATCCTGATCTTTATTTTTACTCCGCTTTAGATATGAAGCGTTTATCAATTTTTAAAGAGCAATGAACGTCAACTGAAATACCGAAGGAAATAAATCTTAAGAATACGTATTTTCCAGAAAATTTAAATCATCCTAATAATTGGATAGAAAGCATGAAATATAAATTGTATCTGTATTGCGGGTTTATTAATGAAATAAAGCGTTGAGAGTCACTGTAGTCGTCAAAGAAATCTCGGCGCGAGGTGTTGAGATTGAACCGCTTTGAAAATAAAGTTAACTAGAGCCCGGTGGAGCTACGAGCCGAGCCTGACTCCGGGGGACAGCTAGACGTTTCTGCAGGTCCGTGAGGAATCGCGGGGCCCAGTGTCGTAGGGGAATGTGTCGCGCTCCCGGTGCATAAATCTAAATGAGCCTGTGTATTAGCGATACCGTGGGCTCTGTTGGCCAGATGAACGTCGCAGATACCGCGGAGCGACGAGATCCCGAACGCGTCCATACGGTATCTGTGTTTCCCCCCCCGTGTAAGATCGCGATCCACCGCGAAGAAAGTCCTCGATGAGAGATAAGACGGATATACGTTTCGAAACAGTCTCGAAGGACGGCGGAGAGCCGACAACCAGACCGATAATTTGTTGAATAATATCCTCGGCGCGCGCGCGCGCGCCCGCGCGAAAGCGGGTCGCCGCCGACGCCGAAGAATTTCCTGAAACCGGGCGAAAGCCCGCCGGTGATGTTCGCGGATTCTTTCCAAGGCGAGGCGGCAGGTTCATTGTTGCAGGGGCGAGGTGAAATTGGCAAACAGGCCGCGATCGTGACGGCGAACGGGGCCGTTAATGTCTTTGTTCGACGAGTCGCGAGCAATTATTCTCGGCCTTTGCGGCGGCATGATTTAAACGCGCTTAGATCTCTCGTTCGTTTTTCTATCTTTCAGATTAGATAGTTTTTAAAATTTATTAATAAACATACTCGGCCAAAATGAGCGATCTTTTTATTCTGACTCTAAAATCACGGAGTTTTCTCATAGCAATGGGAAGATTGGATTTATTCTAATTTTGTATGAGTTTTATTATGATACATGTTTGAGTAAAGAAATTTGGCAAAAGGTTTCTCATATATAGATTTTTATCATTTTTAAAATTCAGTGTTTCTCTTAAAATAATAATACCAGTAATATTAATAATAATATAGACTATTTACTCCATTCTTTACTGTATTTAATACACGAGAGTCAATTTAAAGAACGCAAGCAATACGAAATATACTAAATCTGTTTGATGTTATTTAATTCCGGAAAGAAATTGTAACAATTTTGTAAAACCTCATAATTAAAAAATTCCAAAAATAGAGAAAACTAAGAAACACCTGTTATTTATTAGAAATAATAAAACATTTTCTGAAATGTAGTCAAGGTATATCGCAGTTCAGTATTAAAAAGATTAATATTTGACGAATGAAGATCCACCTGACTAAAATTGACGATTATAGACAAAACAAAAGTACAAAATTTGAAATTTCCAAAAACAGAATAAATGCAATGGATCGGTTAAGAACGAAAAGCATTAGTACCTAGTAAAACCGTTTTCCACCAAGATAATTCTCGAGGTTTCCGAAAAGCCCACGAAAGGGAGAATTTCCTAGTGGCACTCGGAGAATGCAAAATTCATTAGAAACGAGGTTTTTCCAGAGACCGCATAACCGCGGATAGCGAAGCATTTAGCGCATCGCGTACAGAGAGCCATTTATAACCGTAATCGCGGTATTACACGTTAATCTGAGATAAATCTACGACGAAGACCGGCCGATCGGAACGTCGCGCGTCGCAGGAAATGATCAACGACGTTCCACCCGTATTTCCTTTTGTCAGAATCATTTACGATGATCCGGTGCTTCTCCCTCCATTTCCCTCTAACTCTCTGGCGCTCTTGCTCGCTCTTACTCGCTCGCTCTCTCCCCCCTCTCTCACGCTCTCTCTCTCTCTCTCTCTCTCTCTCTCGCTCTCCCGTCTTCCTCTCTTTTTTCCTTTCTCCTCCTCTCCCCGTCGCACTACCTTTCGCGACACGGCCGCAGCTTCTCTCTTTGCGTACGTTCCCCGCGGATCATTAAGATCGATCGATGAACATTTCTGCATATATTTCATGTCGTTGCACGATGATACAGTGACAGCGCGGCCGAACGTGATACACGCGACAAGGTTCACGCACAGTGACGCGTATACGCGTACGTCAACTCGCTACGATAGAACGGGAAGATACATGGAAGCCGTTCGTTCGGGGACGATAAAAACAGAGAAAATGTTAAAACGGCGCGACGAACGCGCGCGTGTACAAGCGGAGTCGCCCGTCCGGTATCAATGGCGACGCTTCGGGACAAGTTTGGAAATTGAGCTGACGCGCAGCGGTCACTTTTTCATTTTTCTAACAGCCGAGAAATCAATTTATCAATATGTTACGAATCACTCCGGTTCTCGATTTTTAAACAGCCTCGCGCGTAGACGCGAACTATAAATTTCTTTTCGCTTCGCGTTCGTTTCTAATGATCTTGTTTTAAAACGAGTCGACAGCCGCAAGTATTACATTTCAAAAAAAAATTCGATTCCTTGATTCCTAGAAAAGTGAAAATAACCATCGCGCGGCGCCACGGGGAAAAATATCGAGCGTCCCTCGTGGTCGATTTTTCGTGCGCGAAGAATAAGGGCCGCCTGATGGTCTTATAACGAGTCTTCTCCGAAGGATGAGGTTTTTTCTCGGGGAGGTGCCGGTCTAATCGCAATTTAATTACAATCGCCTTTTATACAGACTGCGGATATTATGCCCTCGCGTTAAAAGTGAGAAAATGACATACGGATGAAAGAATAAAACGTCGGAAGAATTTCAGATTGCTGTTACATTATTTGCAAATTATTCAAATTATCAACGGAGGATGGTCGCCGGTCTGCGTAAAATATGGTTGACACATTGCACGGACTTGAACACCGTTTATTATAAAATTCCGGAGACTCGTTAGGATAAAGACGTAAAGAGACAAAACGATTTAAGCGACGCCGCTCGCATTACTTTCACTTTACCAACACTATTAAAAGGAAACGCGCACTTTTGTCTGTCTCCTCTCTTTCGTAAAACCGGCGAGAAAAAGCCTTCTACTTTACATAAAGATCGACGGTCCGGTAATTACAGCACGGTATCGTAATGTGTACACCGCGAGATAAAACTCTCGAGACTGCGGTCTTTATGCGCCACGTGCAAAAACCGCAATTTATTTCCGGCGAAGCCTACAATTTACAACCGACAATTTCGCGGAATGCTAGTTGATCGATCAAAGGTGTCGTATCCGACGAGGCAGGGTTTTCGCCGAAGGATCGAGTAGCCGTGTAGTCGAGAGGGCGAGAGCGGCGGGGATCGATCCCGAAAACAATTGGGTCCCGGCGACCCAGATGCGGGGCCCGTGAGAAGAAAAAAAGAAGAACGAGATAAGGGAAGGGAAAAGAGAGAGCTCACGCAAACGAAGGGGAATCGGCTGGATAATGCGTACGTGCAGGTACTCGAAGCATCGGGGAGAAACGGCTCTCACTTTCACGGAGTCGCCGTGACCGAGATAAAGATGGTGGCACCGCTTTACCATCACCATACGGCAGACTGACCACTAACGTCTCTGCACCATATATGGCTACCGTGTATACACTGGCGCGCGCGCGCGTCCATACGTGCCTATCGCACACGCTCGCGCGCCGGTGCGTATCTATTGCACGGCCGCGCACATAGATAGACGGCGTCGTCCAGTCACAGGTAGCCGTCTCGCATGTCGACGGATCCGAAAGGATCGATAGATCAGTCATTTAATTACGACCCTGCGTGCCGCTTTAACCGGACCCGGGGACTCTGCCGCTTCGCTAGATCGAATCATGACGAGGTTCTACCGGCGTATGTGTCGCAGCCAATCGTTCGCGATGCTAATCGGATCCATAGTCAGCCGATATCCTAATTGCCCGATGCTTGAAATACCCCCCCTCCCTCCTCCTTTTTTTCCATTCAGCCTCTCGCGGCCGCACTGAAATTCTGATGCGGCGATGGACCGACGATAATCATTATCAACGGACACCTGGCAATTGAACGGAAATTATATTTCATTCCGCGCGTCTATTAGAGCCCCGTCGCGATCGGGTCGCGTGCTGGTTCGCCGGCTAAAGGTCCGTTCCATCGCATCGGCGAGATTACGTCTGCTTCTGTAGCGTTAAACGCCGGCGTTGAACACGTTGTCGGCGAGCATTTCGATTCCTGTACATGTACGAATCTAATATTGATCGATATCTCCGCGGGAAACAATAGATTGTGATTCATGGCACTGTCGCCGTTCTGGTTATTGTTATGAAGGTGTCGCCGCGGGTATTTATTACTCCGGTGTCGGGATATGCGGACTTCATCCGCTCGGAGTACCACGGATACGATCTCGCCTTTGTTCCTATATTCATCTGCTTGGATTACTTGTAATGATACTGCGCCAAATAGTTTTAGATTTCATACGGTCTCCGGGAAAATGGACGGGGGGGCTGCTGGAACTAATCGGAAAACAAGGCTTGTCATGCGAGCCCGAGATAATGATTGATAGAAGAGAAAGACAGAAGCGTAGATAATACGCGTTTGTATCGCGTGACGCTTTCGCAATTTTTCACTCGATACTGCCCGAAGCTGTCTGTCTTTTACGGCTACTGTCAAAATGGTTAATCATGGATTATAATAGAACTGTATAATTATTAGGGGACCTTCAAAATATCGTTACACTATTTTCAATTTTTTGGACAGATACCTGCTCAATTTTCAACGATTAGGAACTAAATACGAATAAACTAAATTATAATAAAAACATCAGCGAGTCATTAGCGTCCTCAATTGTACACTGACGAAAATGGTCCTCTCCGTTCGAGGGTTGAGAAGGACGTAAAATTCGGTAATGTTTATTTCGCATAAAGAACCACGGTTTACCAGGAACTCCGTCGTCCGACGTAATTCTAGCTGGAATAAAACGCTTCGCTTCGAATTTGAATTGTAAAGAGAGTTACGGTCGTCGATGGCGTACCGTGGCAAAACCCGCGGCGCGGCGATCGGCGCGGGAACGTCCAATATTTTCTGAATTTGGTCGGCGAAGACAAGATTCGGACGGGAACACGTGGCGCACGGCTTCCACGTTTCGTCATTTCCTATTCAGACATTGTTCGGATTCCGAAAGCAGCGAGCGTGGATCGGCGGGGCCCGTCGGTGCACTTCCTTCCTACGGTGGAAAAAAAAAATGAAAAGTTGCACATTGAAACGCACGTGTGGACGTTCGAGGCAATTCAACACGGGAGCCCACGCAACTTTTCACGGTGAAACCGCTGCGGCTCTCGCTCGCGCGGCCTCCCTTTTTGGAATACAAGGGGACAAACGCGCATAGCAAAGGAGGACATAAAACAAAACGGGACGAAGGCATTATTTCAGGCACGGGGAAATATGATTCCTACTGTGCTTAAGAAAAGATCTGGAATTTCGTAATATCTCATCGAGGGACGCGAACACGGTTGCGCGCGCGCGCGCGCGCGGCGGGACAGCGGCAGAACCCGGCTGCTTTCACACAAAGAGACACCTCTTAGAGGCGCATAGTCTACAAGCTATAAGAAACGAACGCGGCCCGTAAACAAGTCCATATAGAAATCGAAAGTGGATTCTACGGATCCGCCAAACTCGAAACGCTGACCGTCGGTCGCCGTTCGGTGGACCTGCTCGAACCCTATATGGCCACCATCCACGAATCTATTCCGCCACACGATTGTTATGATTCATCCCGTGTAGTCGTGCGAACTTGTCCCGGGACAAAGAAAACTACGAAACTTTTCGCTTAGCGGCGACTAGTTCTACGTTTATGGTTCTATTACGCATCTGCGACCTTGCCGCAACAACAATGTGATTAATCTTTCAATTTCGTCATCGTTGGATCTGTAACAGTTTCACTTTCTGCTGTTAGAACTTGAATTTACAACTTTGGAATCATTCTTTTCGTTTGAACCCTTCCACAACCCTTTCTATTTTTCAGCATAAATAACACAGCGTTGTATTACGTATTATATATTTTGTATTCTTTCCCGTGTTTACGAAAGATTGTTTACCGTGGTTTCGCTTCGACGGAAGCGTTTCCCAGAAATCGTGAAATATAAATAATCTCAACGCCATCATAAATAACGCCTGTTAGGCCCACCGTGGACATACGGCAAGAGTTCTTTAGCAATTCCGTGGATTCGGGTTTCGGCACGCCTATTAAAACTAGTCGCAGATGTTCAGGGTCAGACAGGAGAGGATTAACACTTCGAAAGGTCTGTTTGCTCGAGTCATTTGTCACACGTTTTCAATGGCCGTGCCAAGGACGTCGCCGATCTATGTACATATATGTATAACGTTTTGTTACTTGTTTCTCTCTCGTTCTCTTCGATTCGATATAAAAGGAACAAAAAGTTTAAACGAGAAGCAACGTGTTTCGTTAAAGTATAATTAACGCGACGATCGCGTTGTTCGAATGTTTACTTCTCTCCTTCAGATTTCCTATCTTGAGGAATAGCGCGCTGTACACCAGCCATGAATTTAATCCGTTCCGACGCAACTCAATAACAGGGTAAAGGCTGCTCAATCTTCGCGCAGTACTGTTACAAAGTGCAATTTCCACGGCGAATGTCAACGGGCAAACACGAGGCTTACAAGGAATGTCTTTCGCTGCGATGGCTGAGTCCCGCTTTAAGCTACTTAATACAGGATTAAATATACTTTGTTGAATCCAACATAGACAAGCGACAACGGGATTAAACGAGCCACAGGTTGCTGTTCCCGCCGTTATCTGTCCCATCGTTTCTGTCTCGCGCGTCCCGACTAATCGCAACACGCCTCTTGGTACATCAGTCGCTGAAAAGAATGCTCGCGATTTACATATTCTACAGAAATAAAGCATTTCGAGACGCTAGTGCAACAAATGGATGCGCTGAACCCTTATTTACAATACGTCGGACTGGTACTTTTTTTAAAGCGATGTTTGCTTCGTGGAAAATTTTATAAAAATTCCGTAAACGAGTGAAGGATTCGATAAAGACTTGGAAACTATTATTTTGCGAATGTTATTAGAAACTAATATCTTTGCTAGAAATGTGGCTGTATATATGGTTTAGGTTGTAGATTAAATGAGTTTTTTTTTTTATTAAGAAGTTTCGTACAATTTCTATGATAATATTTGCTTAACAGACGAATTCTATATAAAAATCTATACACCTTCTGCGATGCTATTTCCTAGGCAAGAGAAAATTATCTAAAAATTGTCACAGAAATATTCTTATACGAATCTGATACTATAATGTCGGGTAAAGTCGACGTCATTCATTAATTACAAAATATGTTTAAAATAACTGTTAAATAAAATTTAGAATATCTAATCAAAACGTCTGCCATTCAATCCAACTTAGGATTTTGCAGAGTGATTTCTAACAGGTGTAACTAGTGCAAGAAAATCGAAAGAAATCAAAACCTCCTTTCAAGTTCGTGGAGTTTTGACGCGGAGCAATCAGGCTAGGTGGTAACTAACAGAACCGCGCGTGATTTCAATTTAGCACCGCGGCGAATGTATTCCGGCGGGAAAAATCGGAACGATGCCACGCGATTATTCATCCGGCCGGTGGTTGAGAGGGTAGCTGCTCGAACTTCCACCATATTTAGATGTAAATTAATGAAGGTGAATCACGAATGGATAGGGTCGCTCGTTCCACGCGATATCGCGGCCGCATGAATTCGTTTGAGTAATGAATTAGACCTGAATAAGATTTCTTATGTAATTTATCGGCCGCGTGACCGATGCATCATCCGCCCCGCCCCCCCCCTCCCGAGAAAAAACCTCGAATGAATTAATTCCAGTTAATTAAACGGGGCGTCGCAAGTACGGTGCGGTCCCGTCCCTTCGTTTTCGTGTTTCTTTCGCGTTCACCTACATTCCGTGCCCGCGACGAGACATGTTCCACATTTAGCACACGGCCAACGTTCTCGGGATCGTGAACCGTGTGCTCGTATTATGCGCGAACAAACATTATCTCTTTTATGCCGCGAATAAACGGATGCGGGGCCTTGAGCTTGATTTATACGGTGCAAAAGCCGCGCGAGTTATTAAACATTATTCCGCGCCGTGTCCCGCGGCACACCGATTTCTCAGGCTAACGTTTCTCGTTGAAGATTTTCGGTATCTCGCGTTCGTTATTTTGTAAATAACAATTACTTTGAAATATTTTTACATTACACTATATACGTGTGTAAAAGAAAGTTTAAAAGCTTTGGGTTTTTAGAGTTAATTAGCTCTAGGTAAGTCGAATAAAGACGATTTAAAGGAGGCGTCAGAATTGCTGCTACCAGACAGTAGATGTATATCAAACGTAGCACATGGAAAAGTGTGAGATCTATGCAAGGTTGTTGCAACATGAAACACTTCTGTGCAGCTCCCATTTGCTGCCGTTCAGACTCTGATTGAGATTAACATCGGGATTGAGATTGAGACTGGATAATAACCTATTCAACCAGCCGCTTATTTTTAAATATATTACATTTCGTTGTGTTACTGTACCAAGTTCTCGAGTCGGTTCACACCGTATATATAGGGTGGTCGGCAACTTGTCAAGGATTAGCAACTATAATCCTCTTAAGCTGGTGCTTCTTGTCTCAACCAATCCAGTATTGATTTACTTCTTGACTATTGAGGTCTTTCAATGTTTTTTATTCTGTTATTATATATCGATTACACAAAATATAAGGCGGGAATTAAAATTTTTCTATTAAGGCTTCGTTTCTGGGAAAAATAAGCTGAAGAAATAATACTGCTGGATGAGAGTCAGCTGGCGCGTCTGATCATGATCCACCAATTCTACTTATTACTGTACTATAAGACACGCAATCGTGACGAATCTCTCAACTCCCTTTTCTCCAAAAACCTTAAATAAGGAGATACTATCCTTTTTCTTCCATTAATTTTTACACATATAATCTCTCCTCTTCCCGTAGCATCGTCATTTACCGAAGCATGTTCCATTAATCGAGTAAAATGTCACCTAATGGCGGCCACAGCGACGACTGCGAAAAAAGTCAAAGACCTTTCCAATCCGCGTACGCGGCACGTATACGGCATATGCGAACACACATCCTTCCATCCACGTACCCGATTCCTTCGACGCTGATCGAGCTCGTCAAGATAATGCCCGGCCGCCATGTTGGTAGTTCCAATCAACCGAGCGACGTTAGCTGATCATTGAGCAACCGTAGGCCTATCGTTCCGTCTCTAATTTTACCTTCACCCACACCGCCTGTACACGGGTGTATCTATTCATCTCGTTGCACCTGCGCGGGCCTATCGAGATTTTCGTAACCGATCTCGGCGGCGCGCGGCGCGCGGCGCGCCACGCCGGCTACATTTACACCCCATGTGAAAAGTCGTTAGCGCGTAATGGCGGCGCTGGTTGCCGGCGATCGAACCGCAGGGATCGCGTATCCCGAACACTTGACTCCGCCGACCGTTCACACGGTACAAATTCGCTGCAAACAAAACGGGACCGTACTTTCAATATTGCCTTCACCTGCGGTCTCGAACGCCGGGCACCGGCACCGCTCACTGACACCATAAACGGTGATAGCTGTACGCACCGGTACCGATGCATACCGTTTACCCGCGTACACACTCGTATGCCAGCCCTATCCGCGTCTCAATGGCTGTCGGATACGTAGGCACCATGTTGGCGGGCAACTGACGAGATCCGCACGATTTTCGAAACAAGGGACCTTTTCATTTTTGCGTAGGGTGAGGAAACGCGCCGCGGCCGCGGCGTGGGACTCGCTACGAGTTTGCAAATCGACAGTAAAATCCCTTTTGTTCTCCTGCCTGGACTCTGAATATTTAGGAGACGTCTGCTGAAGGTATATCCGGATTTAACGCTGTTTCTGCCGAAGATGTCGAATGACAAGTTTTAACCATTTCTATTTATATTACTTTTACCAGAAGGATTAAAAGATATCTTTCAATCATTTTTAGTAGACATTTATCTATGTTCTATACTATCTATGTAAACGATTTTACGTGATATATGTACTTGATTGTCGCTTTGTGCACCAGCACTAGCATGTAATAGCTAGGCTATTTACGATGCCATTGTTGCAGTTAACAAGTAAATAAGTCAACGCAATTGATCGAATATCAAAGAGCTTCGAAATATATGGATATGAATGGATGAAAATGCTGTACACGGAAAGTGACGAAAATCGAAGAAAGAATGAAGATATATCCTCCATAGCGATTCAACAAATTGTTAATACATAAAGGGAGTACACCATATTTGGGACAAACTAAATCAGCTTCTAATCGAAAATCAGCTGAGAAAAGTGGCGAAGAAGTAACTGATTTCAGAATAGTTGACAAGAATTCGCATTCCAACGCGCCACCGATTCCTCCTCGAGAGGGAACAGCGGGACACGCATATCGAATCGATCACGCGAAATCAAGTCGCATTTACGCCGCGATCGTGCGTCGGCGTGCCGGCTCGGGGCTCTAACGATCCCCTCAACGTTCCTCCTTACAATCCGTTTCCGATTACAGAAAAATCGCGGTTGAATTTATCGTCGGCCGGCCGATGAGGTACGCGCCGTGACACTTTACGAGAGACGGATACCGAACGGACGTTAATTGCGTTTCGGGAGCCGGCGGCACGGTACACGGGGAACAGCATCCGACTGTTCATCTTCGGAAAACACAAGATAAACACGTTAAGGATTAGCGAGCGAGTGCGCGTCGTAAATCCGCACCTTCGAGTTACACGTAATATAATCATGCTTCCACCAGGAGTTACCGTATCATCATCCTCGCCGGGCCGCGGCAGAAAACGAGCAACCGCGTAACGAACCCACGGACACGAATTAATCGTCGTGCGTACACAAAGGACGCGCACACGTGGGGAGCGGCGGTGTGCACGCGCGCCGCGCCAACCCGAGCGGAGCGGTGCCGAGCGGAGCCGAGCCGAGGCAACGCTGCCGCGTCACGGTGAAAACGAAACCGATATCTCTGCAGGATCTGCAATGAGGGTCAGGGGTCGCCTGCGCAGGGAATTGCTTTATTTAATAATCCGCGCGGGAAGGACGTTAATAAAGCAGCCGGAGATAAATAATATGGAAAGGCGAGCCGTTCACGTGTCGTTCGATCCTCCACACCTCTCCCCTCCCCCATTCTCTCTATCTCTCTCTCTCTCTCTCACTCGACGTTTCTCTCCGCTGCTCTCGCGAACCTGTGCACCAAGTCCGCGAAGCGTCGGTTAAGCAATCGTTAAGTTCCTGACCGAACCCAGAACGGGGCGATGCAAAATCAAACAGGACAAACACGATTACGGACACTCGCCTCGAACTGTCGATAATTATCAGCAGCGACGGTAATTCTTGCTGGATTATAAGGTTACGTTTACGGTGTGTTTCGCGGCCAATAAATATCGCGTTTTACATCGTGTAAGAGAGCGCTACCACTACTGTGCGCAGCTTCTTGCGCAATAATTGCGCTCTCTTTATGAACTAGATGAAAAACAAAATTTCGTCGCCTCTGGGTTTCTAAAATAATTCACGATGAAACTGTACTAGGTCTCTTCTATTTCTACAGTTTCTGAACTAACCCTGAGGACTTAATTGAAAATATGTTGGACTTGTTGCAATCTTCCATGCGATGCTATTTGAGGATTGTTTTACGATGCACCTGGCAACAACATGGAACATAAAATCGCTAGATACTTTTACGATCATTCGTAGATGAAATATGTACTGTTACTGAACTACAGAAGTCTATGCAAATACGTATCTTAATAGGAAATGTTATAGTTAAAATAATAGAACCTGGACAGAAATTTGTTTTATGATCAGAAAATACTAACACACCTTCTTGATATTACACTTTTTGCACGATGCATATACTTCGCGTACGTCTATTTCAAAACATATGCAATAATATGTTATAATAATTTGATTTCGACAGTCAAACGTCAACTTTTCAATTCCTTCAAATCTGAGATCAGAAACAAGTGTGAATAAAAATTAGACGCTACCATTGAAATTCTGCGCTCGTTGTTTAGGAAGGAAAACTCGGTGTTTGGAATCGATGCAAAACAGTCATTAACCCAGTGAACTTTTCCGTCGAGTGTGCATCGTGGAGCCTTGGCGCAGTCGAAGGTAGAAACGCATGATCCAACAAAGACGAGAAGAGAGAGAGAGAGAGAGAGAGAGAGAGAGACGGCCGATCGAGTTCAGAGCGACGCGACGTTTGATACCCGTCAGAATTCGCGATTCACGCGGAGGCGTGTACAGAGAGCGGCGCGCATGCACCAGGACTTGCATCCACGTGAATACGATGCACCGAGACCGTCGACGTAACGACCAATCCCGCCTACTGCCAGGGAATTTGTCGTTCTTAGTCTGCGAGCGTATGCGTGATAGCCATACCCGATTGTCCTCGTGTCTGAAGTTCGGCGCGCGATTCCCGATGGAATTCCGAGCCGACATACTGGGTGTCTTTTACCAGAGATTGGCACGCGGATCGTCTTGTCCCTATCATTACTACCGCTATCGCTCCCTGCGATACGGTTCTGTGACACAGATTTCACGGACCGCGACAACAAGATTATAATTTACTTATTTATCGTGATATCGGTTGGGTAGTACAGTTACGTGGCTCGTCTATTCGGTACTCACCTAGTTACTGACAGTGAGTACACGAATACAGGCAGTAGATTTTATTAATCGAATCGTTGAAATCGAAGACTGCATCGTTGTTTTAGTAAAAATTATCAGAAGCGATTTTTAGAAACGTTTATTTAAATTTTTACCTTATTTAGATTGGATTGTATGGAAATGAATTCTTTCGGACTAACTTCCTGCAGTAAATATTTTTATTTAAAGAGAAATAACCCTTTGCGCTTTCAACAAGAATGCCAATAATTATGCTTTAAAGTTATATGTTCAAGATGAACCATTTTTGTTCCACAAAATCTGTATGAATATAATGAATTCTATTCGAACAGTTTAATTATTACCAACGTCCTATAATTTTCTATTTTCAATGAAGCTTCTTCGTGAATAAATACGTTCGATCTTTCTGATAGATGATCTAAGAAAATCCTTCGAATGCAGAGTTAAGGTATCGCTATTATAAATTCCGTACAAATGCATATGTACTAATCTACTTCTTTGAAATCAACGTTAATTCTTTCCTCGAGCTCAATAGAAATAATTATTAATGTAAAATGGCTGTCGATTAATTGTATGATATATTTTTAATAAACAAAATTTAGAATAATTTCGATGTCAAGGGAAAATGATCAGGTCCACGTTGAATCGAAAAGAACGTTTTCCACCGCGAATGTTCGCAAGTATTCGAACGCTGTAAAGAATATTTTTACAAGAACCAAGGCGAAACAAGCCGCAGCACAGTTCTTACACACCCATTGTGCAGCGATGTTTAATTAAATCTGTAGTATCCGCGCGCATTGTATACGACCTGCACCGTTGCATCGCAATTAGAACGTGGGTTCGGCATGGTTCTTACCTTTACCATAGAATGCCGTTCCCGGGGCCGTTTGTAAATTGAGATTATATTCGTGCCCTTCGGTTTCCTATGGGAGCACCTTTATCTCCCATCGAGCGCCGTATGAACCGAACGACCTACCACGACCTCGCCCAACTCTGAATATCGCGAGTCGATGCCTCGTCTCGGTTCTACACCCACGTGATCTGTGCCTCGCAAGGTTGTCCTCCGCGGAACAAAAAGAACCGTGCACCTTCGCCGGTTCCCTTTTATTTTTCGTAATCTCGAAAGTTACTCGAGAGTTTGCTCGACTTAATTGTTTACCAGTCGAAATATCTCGGAACAGATACGATTTTGCATCAGCATTAGGTTATGAAACTTTGTGCATTTATGGCATATGCAAATTTTTCAAATGCAAGATGTATTCATTAAGAACAGCTAATAAGATTTTTATTTTATTTTCATAACTGGTAATAATTTATTTCATAAACGATAATTTTGTATAATTCTGCGAAGGTGCGAATAGAATTGAAAAATAATAAAAATGTTTCCAATAGTGAATTTTAATCGTTGACTCATAAGATCACCAAAAACTGCATTATAAATGACAAAGTCTACAACAAGCGGTAGTAAAAATACATTTACAGACAGATTTTAAGTATCGCGAGATCGTGGAATGTAAATAGCCCGACGATTTCTGTAACAGCGATAGAGCACTTTCTTTCGTCATAGTCGCGATAACAAAGTCGCGTCGCCCCCAGGTAAAACGTTCGCCGTGACACGACGCGAACTTTCTATTATTATCTACGGCTGTCTCCTACGTCGGGATTAAAAACAGGATAATAACCGAGTCCCATTGTTTACCGTATAGAAACGTATATATATATATATCTATACACGGCGAGCGTACAGGGTAACATGTGGACATAACTATGACGGTGGCCTCGGGACACCGAAAGTTCAGTAGTAAAGAAAGTTTATGCGAACACATGTATATCTCTCTCTCTGCTCGAGATCCTCCGGGCACTCACGACCCGAGAGTTCTTGTTGCCGAGACTTGTTAGAAGCTTCTGGATGTAGATCGTGATCTCGGAAAGGAAGTTCGACATTTCGTGAATCACCTTTGGAATCAACGATTTCGCAGCCGTAGCGTCGTTCGTCTCGCTAGGAACTTTCGTAAGATGCACTCCGAATTTTTACGCGCGTATACTCGGTTGCTTTGAAATCGTTGAAGATCACTTCGCCGACTGTGTTTTCGACAACGGGAGTTCATCGACGTCGAGATTCGTGGATAGCATTCATTCACCGACACTGCGAAATCCTTAAGGAATATAATTATGGGTGCTTATTTCGTGTTAGGTCGATTTTAACACACCTGTATAACGAGGCACGAGTTCATTTGGACTCACGGCATAAAATTCGTTATTTAGAAAATAATAAGTAAGTGATAAATTTAAATTTTCATGTGATAAGAAGCTAGCGATGGTGGTAAGGTGAAACTAACGGGTTGGAAGCGTTATCTCGAAAATTCAACATTGTCGTGAAAAATGTCCGCTATCCGAGTGTGAAAATATGATCGCGGCGAGGAGAGTTGCATAAATTTTCAAGAACCGTGGAACAAGATACGAAACCGCGAATGGATAGGAGAATGTTGTCGAGCTCTATCAATTTCCTATATCCTCATTCTCTTGTAGGGTTAATGAGCATCACCTGTTCCGAGGTTCCGCGAACTGGTTACACCGATGGAATTATTATTTTCTCGTTTCGCGTGGCGCATTAAGAGACACACGGTATCAGAGATACAGGAACACGGAAGTTCCAGCGCGAGTTCACGTTGAACGGTTTGCCGCCGCGCCGCGCCGCGTCGTGGCCGTTTCAGCCGTTTCTGCCGTTCCTGCTCCGCAGCTCGAAGGCACAAAGAGATGGTCCCCCCTTTGGTAACCGTGCGCGCTCGCTCGCCTTATCTTCGCGCTGACCGCTGGCGCATTTTCTATCGGTTTATCAAGCGCCTCTAATCGTTACGGGATAATAAACTTGGCTGCTCATTAAAGGAACGATAATCCGCTCGTCGAGGCTCTTTCCGCCGCTCGTGATTCAAACGTCAAACTATTTTCAATCAGCCGGCCATCGGAGATTAATGGGAATCCGCG